>NC_134694.1:107037932-107208583 GCF_050947455.1 Rhinoderma darwinii | reverse complement strand
GATGCTGTCAATCAGCCGGCGGCCATTACTAAGGCGGCAGTAATATAGTTTTAAAAAAAACCACAAAGACATAGAAAAAATATTTTATTGAAATAAAAAAAAAACCCACACAACCCTCATTAACCATTTTATTGATAATAAAAAAAAAAAGCCGTCATCGAAATAGTCCTGGAATCCGGCGTAGTCCAACGACCGAACCTGTAAGAAAACATACAAAAAAAACGATTAGCAACACGTGTTAGGCTTAGATAAAGGGCCCATGTGTGATACTGTCTGTGGGACCCTGTATCTAAGCCTACCACAAGGTAGGGTTAGATACAGGGTCCAGCAGACAGTAATCTTATACAGTATAAGATTACTGTGTGCTGGGGCCCTGTATCTAAACCTACAGTGTGGTAGGCTTATATACAGGGCCCAGCAGACAGTATCACGCATGGGCCATTTATCTAAGCCTACCATGTGATTGGCTTAGATACAGGGCCCAGCAGACAGTATCACACAATCTGTGATCCTGTCTAATGGGCCCGCTAAGCCTGCTACATCGTAGGCTTAAAGGGGTTGTGCAGTCCCTAAACATTGATGGCCTATCCTCAGGATAGGCCATCAATAGCTGATGTGTCGGGGTCCGTCTCCCGGGACCCGCCAATCAGCTGTTTTGAAGGGGCCGCAGCACTCGTACGAGAGCTGCTTCCCTTTCATTTCACTACTCGCTCACACTGTGAATCGCCGACACCGATTCACAGTGTGAACGGAATGAAGGGGAAGCAGCTCTCGTACGAGTGCTGCGGCCCCTTCAAAACAGCTGATTGGCGGTTCCCGGGAGTCGGACTCCGCCAGTCAGGGCTACTAATCTTACCTTCCTCTTCAGCCGCGGCGGAAGTTCTGTCCTCTCGATGTTGTGCGCGGCGGCATAGCGCTGTGACGTCATGCGCTGCGCACAGCGCTTGACGTCAGGACCTCCGCTGCGATCCGGAACCAGGAAGGTAAGTAAAGTCTGTTACTATAGTAACAGGGGCCCGCGGCCCGAGTTACTATAGTAACTTTTTATTGATGTGGTGCGGAGGGCTGTGGGCCCCCCTGGCTTCGGGGCCCGGTCGCAATTGCGACCGCTGCGACCCCTATAGCTAGGCCAGTGGCCATCATTATGACACTCCGTTTTTGGATGTTTGTAAACAGAAAAGCACGTGGTGCTTTTCTGTTTTCATTCATACTTTTCACTGCTGTTGCGCGAATCACGCGCGTCCCACGGAAGTGCTTCCGTGTGGTGCGCGTGATTTTCACGCACCCATTGACTTCAATGGGTGCGTGATGCGCGAAATACGCACAAAGAACGGACATGTTGTGAGTTTTTCGCAGCGGATTGACGCTGCGTAAAAATCACGCACCTGTCTGCACGGCCCCATAGACTAACATAGGTCCGTGCGACGTGCATGAAAATCACGCGCGTTGCACGGACTAATATATCCCGTTCGTCTGAATAAGCCCTAAGCCTAATGTTTTTATGCATCTTGTACTACTTTTAAGCAATCTTCGAATTTGTGATATGAATGGTGTGGTTTGCTGCAAGTTTCATAATCGCGGCAAAACCGCGCCATTTTTGCCGCAATTACGAAAATCGCGGCAAAACCGCGCCATTTTTGCCGCAATTACGAAAATCGCAGCAAAACGCATGGTGAATTAAAAAACTTAACAAACCCTACAGGAGTTGGGGTCAGGAGAGACAAGTAAAGAAGAGACAATGGGGGATGCAGGGAGAGAGGGGGTTAAGGAAGCGCTCACCAGGACCTGAGAGGTGGACGTGCTTTCTCTTCTGCCGACTCTGCTGCTGCTATACTGTGGTAGAAGGACCTGATCGGTGGGCGTGGGTTCTGTTCCTCAAAGGCGAATCAGGTCACATGGGCATGACGTCATTAAAGGTCCTTTAGAAAACGGCATCTGTCCAGCTTTAATGCTGCTTATGCAGCGTTTTTACATAAGTAACCTCCCGAAAATGTGGTGGGGGGGCCGTGGGCCCCCCAGGCTTCGGGGCCCGGTCGCAATTGCGACCGCTGCGACCCCTATAGCTACGCCACTGGGGTAAGGTGTGTGCCTGGGGAAGGAATCAGATCCTGTATTGTTCAGTTTTTGAAGATAAGACCCTGTATTGTACAGCGTATGAAGATCTTATATTGAGTGTCGAGAGATCAAATCCTCGTGTGGGGTCTGGGAGAGATCACATCCTATACGGTTAGGCTCCTGATTCCAGTGAAATGTCTGTAACTGGCCCCCCACCTACCATGTCCCATTTATGATATGGTGTCTTCTTATGTGGCACAGAGGCCTCTGCGCCCCCTCAGGCACCAAGTCCCGGTTGCAAATGCCACCCCCTATAGCTACACCCTTGTGTTTAGGAGATGCTAAGCAGGACAGAGTCACTGCAAAATCCAAGTTTTGACAAATTGCCCTCCTTGATTCAACTACTTGGCTGCCACATCATGAACATGGCAAGATGAAGCAGGTGCCAAAATCCCACCACACGGCACAAGCTGCCATTTAGGTCTTGTCCTAACTTTTCTAACAGTCAGGGGCTGGGTTGAAAACTTGGACATCAGCCGCTCGTGAAGTCAAAGCAAATTCTACCTTGTGCCCAGTTTCATGTCATACTCATCAATGGTTATCTTGGTCATTCAGCAGTGGCACGGGTGCCCGCATATTATTGCCTGACACTATGGCAACTACCAGTTGGACGGTGATAGCAGGCATGATCTGGTTGCTTAGCCATCTTTAGTTGATTAATGATAGTTTGAGGAGGTTGGGTGTACTCTAGGGATTAGACCTACAACTTGCACTTTGTGAGGTCAGAGCAGACCTCAATAACTCAGCTTTGGTTGAGATCCCACTTCTTAATTTTTCAAACGATTCCCTTTGAAGTTACGTAGAGTCTCCATTTTGACTCAGTCGGGCACCTAACAGTTATTTGGAGACTGTCCTGGCAAGGAAAAGGTGCAGTTTGCACAACTAATCCGACAATTGTATAAACAAGATCAAACGTCTATCTGCTACTCCAACAAGGTCGAGAAAGTTCCTTCCAATCTGTAAAGGACTCTGGCGCCGGGGTCTGACCTGATCTAAGGAGGAAAGCTCTGGACAACTTCACTATCTCCACCCGAGTCAATATTGACCCAAATATCCATGTATTAGGCAGGAATGATGTCACTCAGGCCTCCAAATGGAGTTTGCTCACTTTGATAAGACCCAAAAAAAAGAACCTAACAAGGAGACCTGGCTTCTCCTCTCCGTCTTGTGAGTGTGGAGCTTTAATTTGGGCTCCTTTTAGCCAGTGCATTCCAGTGTAAGTAAAGAAAGGAGCAGAGTCACAGTGGCTTAAGGTGTTTACATTGAGGTGGAGAGCGGGCCGGGCCCGGAGCCAGCGCTGTCCTGTATGAGGCAATATGAAGTGCTATGATGTATGCTCTCTTTGTTGGAAGGACGTAATTGGGAAATAATTGCAGAACGTTCTCTTATGTTTGTTCTCATAAAACAAAAAATCAGAGACGAAGTTATAATTAATCATCTAAGAAAAGACAGCTCCCATCCATTACTTTCACTCACGTCCACTGTTATTTCATGTCTTGCAGCCTCCATCGCCCGAGTCACCCCCTAATGAAACGGAATTACATTATGTTAGATTACAATATCAATAAAACATCATAGAATGGGTCATAATAATAATAACAGCATATAGGGAAGGGTAAAAGTGTGTGGTTGTTCAGGATTAGAAAAACATGGCTGCTTTCTTCCAGAACAGCGTCACACCTGCCGATGGGTTGTGTCTGTTATTGCAGATGAGCTCCAATGAATTGAATGTTGCTGAACTGCTATACCACACACACCCTCTGAATAATTGTGGCGCTATTTTTGCAAGAAAGCAGCCACGTTACTCACATTTTACTGTATTTCAGTTGCACAATTCAAGTTGTTTTTATCTTTGGATATCACCCTTAGGCCCAGTTCATAAAGGGTTTTTTTGCTCTGATTTTGATGCTGAAACCGAATCGGAATTAGCGCCAAAAAATGGCCGAGTTCACCTACCAATTATTTCAATCCAATTATTTATTTTCTTTTCCCGGGAGGCTTTTAGCTGCTTGCGGGGGAAAAAAGCGGCGTGTCCTTTCTTGCCGTAGTTCTGCATCTGACCTCCCATTGACATCAATAGGAGGCAGAAAAAGCACTTTTTGCTGCATATTTTGCCAGCGGTCCTTAACGGCCACGGGCGAAAGACACAGCGAAAAAGCTGCGAAAGCTGCGGAAAAAAGGTGCAGGCAAGTCAAAATCTGCCTCAAAATTCCTAAAGGAATTTTGAGCCAGATTTTTTCTGCCTGCAAAATACTTTGTGTGAACTAGGCCTTAAAGAGGTAATCTGTTTTTTCAGATTTCTAAATATGAGAGAATTCAGAGTTAATAGAGGATGTTGGGAGTGGTCTGTTCTGGTCCCTCATCTTTTAGCCAGAGTATAAAAAAAAGCATCTCTTGCCCTGGACGACCTGGCATGACCTTGAATTACACAGGCAGACCATTTATTTCAAGAAGAACTGTGTAATGCTTCCTTTTCATCTGTGGTGGCGCTGCAGGGAAACGAAACACTTGCTGCAGTGTTCTCCCACTGATTACAGCTAATCGCTGGGGCCCAAAAAGCGTGAAACTCTGTGGGACCCTTGTAGAAAAAAAAAAGGATTGTCCATAAAGGGGATGTCTAATTTAGAAAGACTATTTTCAGAGAACTCTAAGAAAATAGAGGATGATAGTGGGTCCTCTGTTCAGGTCCTTCATCTAGTAGCCAGAGATGAGTGAATAATAAAAAATCTGGAAGAACTGGCACACGGACAGCATATTGATTTTAATGAGAACAGTTTAATGCTTAATTTCCCCAGTAGTGGAGCTGCAGGAGAACTGAACGTTCTCTGTGATCAGCTTAAAGGGATTGTCCAATTTAGAAAAACAATTTCATATATCCTATTATGGAATTCTGGGTTAATAGACCGGGGGTCCCCAGTTCAGGATCCTCATCTTTTGGTCAGAATTGAGAGCAGTTACAAAGAGCGTCTCTCACTCTGGAGGACCTGTCCTGTCCTGCATTACACAGACAATCCATTGATATGAATAGGCATTGTGTAATGCTTAGTTTCACCTGTGGTGGCGCTGCAGGGAAATTGAACACTTAGGGTATGTTCACACGGCGGGGGTCCGTAACGGCTGAAATTACGGGGATGTTTCAGCCTGAAAACATCCCCGTAATTTCAGCCGTACCGGCATGTGCAGGCGCTTGAACGCTGCGTCAATTACGGCCGTAATTAGCGCTGCTATTCATTGGAGTCAATGAATAGCGGCTCCAAATACGGCCAAAGAAGTGACAGGTCACTTCTTCTACGCGGGCGTCTATTTACGCGCCGTCATTTGACAGCGGCGCGTAAATATACGCCTCGTGTGAACAGACAAACGTCTGC
This sequence comes from Rhinoderma darwinii, assembly GCF_050947455.1. NCBI lineage: Eukaryota > Metazoa > Chordata > Amphibia > Anura > Rhinodermatidae > Rhinoderma > Rhinoderma darwinii. The sequence goes on along the minus strand of NC_134694.1, from coordinate 107,203,100 downwards.
CCATTGCTTTCAATGGGCAGATGTTTGTCAGCGCTATTGAGGCGCTATTTTCGGGCGTAATTCGGGGCAAAAACGCCCGATTTACGTCCGTAAATAGGCCGTGTGAACATACCCTAACTGACATGTTGCCCCACAGATTACAGCTGATCGCTGGGGGTCCCAGCAGTGAGACACTCTGTGATCAGTTTATTCTCAAGAAACTTTCTAACAAGTAGGGATTGTCCAAAACGGAGAACCGCTTTATTGTTGGGTAACCCTTCTAACAAAAGGGGGACCGTGGGAGCAAAACAGCTACACTGTTATACCTAGTGAAGGACATAAGGGGGCGGTACATGATTCTCTCTTTGGTGTTCTTTGAATCCCTGAGTCATGCTCCGCCCCCTGCGATAAGCATAGCACAATGTATTAGTCTTGATAGGAGTGTTCCTTTAGAGAGGATTAGTCACAATAGGACAACATAGCTAATAAAGTATGTGACAAAGGATTCCCTGTTAATACTTGTTTCCGACTCAATCGGTCAATCATTTTCCAATAGGTCGCAAAAAGGTCTGAAGCCGTGGATCAGAACTAGTATCCATATCAGGAGCATTTACAGATTTTTTTAAATATAATAACTCGTCCCTCTTTTGATTTATCCTCTTATGCACAACGTGCGCCAAACTCGCCACCCATGCATGACGTCCATCCTGGTGTATGCAGGTAACGTCACAAGGAACACAAATTCCTGAACATGGTGAGCAGCAGCAGTGGTATTTTGTGGATTACCGTACGCACAGTACTTCTTTGCTTTCAACCACACCTTAATGTGTTTGAGCAGTTTGTAGCAGTTAACCCTTAAGCCCCTGTTCAGACACGGTGGTAGTGCTGCACTACTACTGCATCGGATAATTTGCGGTAAATGGTACAATTGATTTTTACCACGATCATCATTGGTGTTTCTCTTAAAGGGACACTCCACTTAAAACGGTTACACCGTGTAATGCCCAGTGCAGGGCCTGAGAAGGGAGTGCATGACTTCTCTATTGATTGTTCTGTGAATCATATCCGCCCTGGGGGCCACAGGGAATTTCCTGACGAAAAACCGCACCAAAATGTACACTGCGGAAAGCTGCACGTAGAAAAAAAAACCACATACTTACCCTCTGATGTCCTGCAGACCGGACTCCTGGGATGACACCTAATCCCATGTGACCGCTACAGCCTGTGATTGGCTGCAGCGGTCACATGGCATGAAGGGTCATCTTAGGAGGCTGGCCTGGACGAGGAAACACAGAATTCTGGGTAAGTGTGAGATTTTTTTTTTTTCTGAGTTGCATTTTTTTGCAGTGGAATCGCTGCTTTTCCGCCACAAAAAAAAACGCAACATCTGATATTTGTTTCTGGTTTTACCTCCTCATTGAATTCAATGGGGAAAATCCACAAAAGCAGCGTTTACGCAAATACTATTGACATGCTGCGGATTAAAAAAACGCACCGCAAGTCCATTTCTGAGCGATTTTTCCACTCATCATTTACGCAGCGTGTGGATGGGATTTGTTTAAATCTCATCCACTCTACTGCTACTGTATTATGCTGCGGATTTTCCACAATTAAATCCTTTGTGGAAAATCTGCAGTATTTACGCTATGTGTGAACTTGCCATAAAACTGTTTAGAATCGCATTGCAGTATCATGTTACTATTATGTCTGCCATTGGAGTGGATGGAGGAAAGGACAAAGCTTCTTCATCTTAATCTATTTTTTTTAAAATCTGATTATTAATGCCGGTTGTAACATAGTAACATAGTAAAAGACACACGTCTATCCAGCTCGGCTGTGATGGAGAATGTCATGGTATGACTGGTGCCATGTTGCTTTTTCCCCCTTTTTTGGGGTCTCTCTTTCTAATCATCTCCATTTCAGTTCCAGATCTACTGAGGGGTGGGGCTTGGAAAAAGGAGGTTGGGCTTCGGTTCCTTATCTGGATGTCTCATGGACATTGCAGAAGACTTGTATTTTATTCTCTTTACCCTATGGATTATAATATAGGATACAATAGAATCAAAGAATATTATGGTCATATCATTGATAGCATTTGCAACTTGACAATTTTTTCCTGTGTTATACTGTATTATTGTACGGAGCTGCAGTCACAATACTGCTGGTTGTTATTGGAAACAGTCAACAAGCTAATTGCCAGATACAGCCATAACAACTTGTCTGAGCTGCCATAATGCAGGGGGGCTGTTAGTTTTCCTCGGGGGTCGGAGGTTCCTCTGTATCCTCTCAGCCCCGCACCCGCTCCAGGATGACACGAGACCCCCACAAAGGATTTATTTCTACACCGCCGTTAAAAGCATATTGGTGGTCATTAAAAGGTTACTATACATAGTGAAAATCAAAAATAAAAATTTTTTTTTAATATAAAACAAAAGGGCATTTTATGATAAAAATTCCGCTGTAAGACCTTGTGGCCACCGCGTCATAACTGTATGGCATAGGTATGAAGCTGTGCCCACGCTATCACCCGCTGGAGGACGGCTGTGATTGGCAGCCGCAACGGTCAAGATCAGAGAACTCTGATCTCGCCTGCTTAGCCCCTCAATAGTGACTGCAGCATCAAAACAAAGGTAGGGGGCTCCCTTTGTCTCTCCATTGTGGGCCCCGAGACAGGATTTGCGGGGCGATGGTTAAATATGGGAGCCAGGGGCCTAAGAAATGACCCTTTGACTGCCATTATGTAGTTGCCTATTGGCCTGTGCCTAGCGGAAAACTGACCTGTTAGGCCATCCTGAGATATTTCAATGCATTATTTGTTAAGATTAAATTTAATAGGTACAAATCATTTAGTGGTACAAAAAAAGAGTTAAATAAACTTTAATAAAGTTGTTAAAAAACAAACAAAAATAAACACATTCTTTCCCCACAAAAATAGCATTGACTAAAATTGATTAAACATAAAAACGATACAAATTTGGTATGCCCATGAATGTAATGTCCCGCCGAATAAAGATAAGGCAAACATTTTTATTTATTTTTTTCCAATTACGTTTATTAGATTTTTTCAAATACGGGATACAGGAATAAAAGGGGGGGGGTGGTAAGAACAAGCAAAAATAAAAGCGGGGGGATCCCCAGAAGCAAATTATGGTTACAAGAGATTAAAGTTAAAGCATTATTTATACTGCACGGTAAACAACGTAAAAATAAAAAGCCAAAAATAATGGTGGAATTGTTGTTGCTTGTTTTTTTTGCATTACCCCCAAACAAAGCTAAATGCTTGGATATATGTACCCCAAAATGGGGATACAGTACAGGTATACACTGGATGGACACCTAGTTCTGGTACATTGGGCTCAGGTTTGGTTGTTACATGAGTGCCGTTCTCCTTGATTCATTCTGTTCTAGTTGTATATACTTGTATAAACTATCAATGAGCCATCATATTATAATGTGCAGATAGTCACCTGCATCTATCAGATTTCGCCATATTTACCATATTCACTCCCAGTTATGACTACAGTTGCCTCATATATCAAAATTGTCTGAGAAAAATGTGTCCTTGCCCCTAAGAAACCAATCCGAGTCCATACATTCTTTTAATTTGGGTAACAGGCTAAATTTTTTATATACTCAATTCTACCAGGGCCAAATTTAGACCCATGACCTAACTCAGCGCTAACATGGCATACCTACCATAGAAGCAGGGCACGTGATTGTTATGGGACCCATGGTGGGCCAGAGCCTTACACTGAACTGTTTCCCCTGCTTGCATAAGGGTATGTTCACACACTAGACTAAAAACGTCTGAAAATACGGAGCTGTTTTCAAGGGAAAACAGCTCCTAATTTTCCGACTTTTTTAAGCCACTCGCGATTTTCATGAAAAAAAATGAGCTCTCCTTAACAGTTATTTTCTAAAATAACCAGCAATGAATTTTGGACCCAAAAAATCAAAAGGCGTACTAGAATTGGCAGAGCTATGGTGCCCTAGAATGTCTCTCCGGGTACTCCGGATTCCTCCCACACTTCAAAAAAACAACATACAGCAAGAGTATTTATATTGTGAGCTCTACTGGGGAGAGTTATAATAAATTCTGTACAGTGCGGAGGAATATACTAACGCTATAAAAGCCACATAAATAAATAATAATAATACTCATAGAAAATTTTGCTACTATCCAGGGACAGTTCAAGGATGTGACCTTGAAAATGTTCCCAATAAGAATGTTTCCATGGCCAACCAGCAGAATTGGGAATGCAGTAATGTATGTGAATGGGGAAAGTATAATACGATCATTTTAGGTATGTTTATTTTAGTACTTCAGTTTTTGCTTAGTTCTATATGCAGCTATTAGCTTCTCTTGAAGTCTTCTAGCTGAGCGGACAGCAGCCTCTGTACTTGTACTTGCTTCGATGCTCACAAGTGTCCGGGGAGATTTTATCTTCAAAGTGTAAGAAATCCAGTCAAAGCTACAAATACAACGCAGGATTCTGATTTCCTGAAAATATTCACGAGATGGCTCCGCTTACCTGAGCATTTGCTGGACAAGGTTTCACATCTATCTATCTATCTATCTATCTATCTATCTATCTATCTATCTATCTATCTATCTATCTATCTATCTATCTATCTATCTATCTATCTATCTATCTCATATCTATCTATCTATCTATCTATCTATCTATCTATCTATCTATCTATCTATCTATCTATCTATCTATCTATCTATCTATCTCATATCTATCTCATATCTATCTCATATCTATCTCTCTATCTATCTATCTATCTATCTATCTATCTATCTATCTATCTATCTATCTATCTATCTATCTATCTATCTATCTATCTATCTCATATCTATCTATCTCATATCTATCTATCTATCATCTATCTATCTATCTATCTATCTATCTATCTATCTATCTATCTATCTATCTATCTATCTATCTATCTATCTATCTATCTATCTATCTATCTATCTATCTATCTATCAACGATCATATCTATCTATCTATCTATCTATCTATCTATCTATCTATCTATCTATCTATCTATCTATCTATCTATCTATCTATCTATCTATCTATCTATCTATCTATCTATCAACGATCATATCTATCTATCTATCTATCTATCTATCTATCTATCTATCTATCTATCTATCTATCTATCTATCTATCTATCTATCTATCTATCTATCTATCTATCTATCTATCTTTCACTTACATTATTTCTAAAAACACTATATTAAAAGTGCTTGGTATTGGTCAAGGTTAGTATCGTAGGTGGGTAAACTGGAAATATCACATCACTTTTTTTTCATGACATTAATGAATGTTACCTTAAGTTGTAATGTTTTATGGCAATGGTGATATTCAGTTTTTTTGAATCGATAAATTAGCATTAGGGTTGATTATAAAATGTTCAATGATGTATTTTTTATAGTCCTCTGAAATTTGGTACCATAGTGATTACCGGCATGGTGCCATATTTTATCCCTTTCTGCACTTCACTTTAATAGTATAGTGTGGGGAGCAGGTACTTCCCACTCCATGTGGTACTATTGCTGCATGGGCACAGAATCTATGCCCATACCATCAGTAGTGGGTGTCAGCTCTAACATACGTTTATCTCTTTAGATGCCAAGGTCAATAGAGATCCATGTAGCTAACTGGTTTTACAAAGGGAAGGGGCTCCCTCTGTAAGCCCACCGATGACCGCACAACATGATCGCAGGGTGCAGATTGGTTGCCATGGCAGCCAGAGGCCTAACAAAAGCCCCCAGGCCTGCCACGCAGTTTAGCCTATTAGGCCATGTCTAAGGCAATTTTTTATTGTAAAGTAGTATACAAGTGCTCAAAGATCACAAACTAAGAAAAGTTCAATAAAGTTTATTGAAAATTAAAAATCCAAAACAAAAAATAATAAACCCCTTTTTTCCCTTACAAAAAGTTTTTATGCTGAAAACACAATGTAAAAAACAATCCATAATTAGTATCACTGCAATCATAAGGTCCCATAAAATAAAATAAAATTGTTATTTATACCGCACAGTGAACAGTTTTTTGTTAATTCCCCCCCCCCCCCAAAAAAAAACTGAATAAAAATTAATTATTTAAATGCTGCATCAATAAAAAAATGGCTCTTGGAATGCGGCGACACAAAAATATATTATTTTCAATAAAAATACTTTTATAGTGTATAAGTAGTAAAATTTAAAACAAAAACCTACATATTTGTCATATTTGTAAATGTAACAAAAAAAAGTTAAAATGTTATTTATACCACATGGTGAACAGCATAAGAAAATCTCAAAAAGAAATTAGGGAATTGCTGTTTTATTTCTCATTCCCTACGTATACCAAAATGGGGCCATTAAATAATAGAACTCGTCCCCCAAAAATCTCCCTTATAGGGCTACATTGACAAAACAATGAAACAGTTATAGGTCTTAAAATGCGCTGATGAATTTTTTTTTTAAATTACAGCGTCTTGAAGGCCCAAAATGAGACAGGGTGTTCAACATCTTCTAGCTTGTGTTCCACCTATGCTAGGAGATCTTCATACTGATCAACCTCTGTAAAGAATAATGCCATCAAAATGTCATCTAGTTGCTATTGTTTTTTATACTTCATTACACAAGTTAGGCCTCATGCCCACTTCAGTTTTTTTCCTTCAGGGTGCTATCCGTTTTTTTCACTGACAGCACCCTGACCCATTCATTTCAATGAGCCCATGCACACTTTCGTTATTTTCACGGATCCGTTGTTCCGTCCTGTCAAAAGTAGAGCATGTCCTACTTCTGTCAGTGATCCCGTGACTGTGGGGCCCATAGAATACAATAGTTCCGTGAAAAAAAACGGACGGTACACGGAAGGCTTCCGTGTGCCGTCCATTTTTGACGGATCCGTTGCCCTAGCAACGGCAGGGCGTGCCAAAGTTCACAGACTGGGACATGTGACAAGTTCAAATGAAGATCAATACCTTCAGTTTTTTTAACGGAAACACGGAAGCAAAACAGAAGCACAACGTCCGTTTGAAACGGAAACATGGAACGAACAGAGTACACACGGAAACCACACGGATACCATAACGGACACACGGATCCGTGAGAAACGGCCGTGAAAAAGGTGATGGAAGTGTGCATGAGGCCTTACAGTTCAGGATGCAAATTTTGCACTGAGAGTTTTTACAAACCAGATAAGTTGTACCATTACAGCCCACTAGGCTCTGTTCACATCTCGTAATGGTGCCAAACGCCAAATGTAGCCATAGGCTCCTATTCACCTGATTAAGGCCAAAAGACTGGAATGCATCAGGATTTTTTTTTTTTCTATATAGGAAAGTACAGCAGACTACACTTTCTTAAAGAGACTCTGTCACCAGATTATGTCCCCTATCTCCTACATGATCTGATCGGCGCTGTAATGTAGATAACAGCAGTGGGTTTTATTTAGAAAAACTATCATTTTTGAGAAAGTTATGAGCAATTTTAGATCTATGCTAATTAGTTTCTTAATAGACAACTGGGCATTTTTTACCTTTCGACCAATTGGGCATTGTGAAGAGAAGTGTATGACGCTGACCAATCAGTGACCAATCAGCGCCATATACTTCTCTCCATTCATGTCCATTCGTATTCCCTGCACAGCGTGATCTTGCGAGATCACGCTGTGCTGTCACATATACCCACATTAACTTTACTGAAGTGTCTTAAGAGTGAATAGACATTGCCTCCATCCAGGACGTGATGTCTATTCACACTCCCAACACTTCGGTAAAGTTTTTGTGGGACTTACTCACGCAGCACAGCATGATCTCTCGAGATCACGTTGTGTTGTCATTCAAAGCGTGATCTCGCGAGATCGCGCTGTGCTGTGATTAAGTCCCACACAAACTTTACCGAAGTGTCGGGAGTGTGAATATACATTGCGTCCTGGATGGAGGCAATGTCTATTCACTCTCAAGACACTTCAGTAAAGTCAATGTGGATGTATAAGACAGCACAGCGTGATCTCGCAAGATCATGCTGTGCAGTGAATACAAATGGACATGAATTGAGAGAAGTGTATGGCGCTGATTGGTCACTGATTGGTCAGCGTCATACACTTCTCTTCACAACGCTCAGTTGGTCGAAAGGTAAAAAACGCCCAGTTGTCTATTAAGAAATTAATTAGCATAAATCTAAAATTGTTCATAACTTGCTCAAAAGTGATCGTTTTTAAAAATAAAAACCAATGCTGTTATCTACATTACAGCGCCAATCAGATTATGTAGGAGATAGGGCACTTATAATGTGGTGACAGAGCCTCTTTAATTAATGGGCCATTGCAAAAAATGCATACCGGCGGTATACTTATTTTTTATATTGTGGCCAATGTCCGATGTATGTCACTGTATGGCTCTACAGTGGCAAATCTCTAAGGTATACGTCGGAAAATAACTCCGAAGTACACCTCCGACATATACAAAAATGACAGAAAATTATCGGGTGAGATTTCTTTTATTTGGGTAGTTAGACAAAAATTAAGATATAAAAACAAACAACACTTTTTTAATTACATTTTCTTTTTATTTAAGTGAACATTTAATTTATAATGAGAAACAAGTTTAGCACTAAGAAACTGTGATAAGAAGACCAACAAATACTAGGCAGACAGATGATAGATAGATAGATAGATACATAGATAGATAGATAGATAGATAGATAGATAGATAGATAGATAGATAGATAGATAGATAGATAGATAGATAGATAGATAGATAGATAGATAGATAGGTAGATAGATAGATAGACAGATAGACAGATAGACAGATAGATAGATAGATAGATAGATAGATAGATAGATAGATAGATAGATAGATAGATAGATAGATAGATAGATAGATAGATAGATAGATAGACAGACAGATAGATAGATATGAGATAGATAGATAGATATGAGATAGATAGATAGATAGATAGATAGATAGATAGATAGATAGATAGATAGATAGATAGATAGATAGATAGATAGACAGATAGATAGATAGATATGAGATAGATAGATATATATGAGATAGATAGATAGATAGATAGATAGATAGATAGATAGATAGATAGATAGATAGATAGATAGATAGATAGATAGATAGATAGATAGTAAAAGTAGTAAATTAGTAAATTTGATCAGTTTGGAAAAATGAGCGTACAAGAAAATTACTTTGGAAAAAGAAACTTAATTTAATACTTGTTTTTTTTTTCATACAGTAAATTACACAGTGTACAAATGCAGCTTTCCAATAAATAGTTAAAATTACTGTCCCGTGACCATGCCATTTTATATCATAACCTAAAAAGCTAAATTAATAGACATATTTTTGTATGCTGGTGTGTAGATTAAAAAAAAATGTTCAATATATTAACAACCAAGAATTACTTAAAAATAAATTAAATCACCTTGTTAGAATAGAAGGAAATTGTTCCCCATAATATTATTACTGTCTATTGAACCTATCATAGATGGGGTCTATAGACATTTTCTGATAAATATCCTGATAAGTACGTAAAATAAAGGCTTTACATAATTGATTTTCAAATCTATGTGAAACACGTTTTTTTTTAACAATTTTTTTATTATTTTTTACTGTCTATTACAATATTTTTGCAGTTTATCATATTTTTGCCAATGATATATATAATTCATAATTTATTTGAATGTGTTTTAATCTCTTAAATATTTTTGAGTTGCTGAATTTGAAGTGCTATCTTACAAAGGTAATCACATGCATAAAGTTTTTAATTACAAAGAAAGTAAAAAAAAAATAGCTTTAACTTTTAGTAGAATTATTACATTTTCTGGTTGAACAATATATTATGCAACCATTGTATTCCATGATAGATCAACCAAAATACATCATCCATCTATCTTATTATTAAGTTTGTGATAAACATTTTTTGTGTGTAAATACAATAAACTTGTGTATGTGTGTAATAAAATGGCAGTTACTCATTATGAAATAATTTTACATAAGCGAACAATGATAATTGTTAATTTAAGAGCCACTGAATATTTTTTTAATTAAGAATAAAAGGAAATATCCGATACATTTCTGTATATAAAATTATTTTTCTCCTCCCTTCTTCATAAAGAAGCAAAATTTTAGTTTGGTCAGTACCAATCAGCTGTGTATAAGTTCAATGTATACTGGTACAAATGTGTACAGATGATATGGCTCACATTCTGCTACATGTAAAAATATCATCTTCATCCAACATGTAGTTATCATATCACTATATATTTAAAGAGGCTCTGTCACCAGATTTTGCAACCCCTATCTGCTATTGCAGCAGATCGGCGCTGCAATGTAGATTACAGTAACGTTTTTATTTAAAAAAACAAGCATTTTTGGCCAAGTTATGACCATTTTTATATTTATGCAAATGAGGCTTTCTAAAGTACAAGTGGGCGTGTTTAAAGTAAAAGTACAACTGGGCGTGTATTATGTGCGTACATCGGGGCGTTTTTACTTCTTTTACCAGCTGGGCGTTCTGACGAGAAGTATCATCCACTTCTCTTCACAACGCCCAGCTTCTGGCAGTGCAGACACAGCCGTGTTCTCGAGAGATCACGCTGTGACGTCACTCACTTCCTGCCCCAGGTCCTGCATCGTGTCGGCCACATCGGCACCAGAGGCTACAGTTGATTCTGCAGCAGCATCAGCGTTTGCAGGTAAGTAGCTACATCGACTTACCTGCAAACGCCGATGCTGCTGTAGAATCAACTGTAGCCTCTGGTGCCGATGTGTCCTCGCTCGTCCGACACGATGCAGGACCTGTGAGTGACGTCACAGTGTGATCTCTCGAGAACACGCTGTGTGTCTGCACTGCCAGAAGCTGGGCGTTCTGAAGAGAAGTGGATGATACTTCTCGTCACAACGCCCAGCTAGTAAAAGTAGTAAAAACGCCCCGATGTACGCACATAATACACGCCCAGTTGTACTTTTACTTTAAACACGCCCAGTTGTACTTTAGAAAGCCTCATTTGCATAAATATAAAAATGGTCATAACTTGGCCAAAAATGCTCGTTTTAAAAAAAAACAAAAACGTTACTCTTATCTACATTGCAGCGCCGATCTGCTGCAATAGGAGATAGGGGTTGCAAAATCTGATGACAGAGACTCTTTAAATTAATTAGTAAGGGCAGAAGAGGCAACTATACTCATATCAACCACTTTTTAGCATAGAAATTTTAAGGAACAATAAACTAACAAAATTTGCTCCGTCACCAAGGTTTAAAGACAATGCTTCGAGATGATTTATCAAATTCATGTAGGTCTGAGGAAGAGCTGAGAAAGTCCTGTCCCAAAAACAGACTTTGGCCATTGAGATGTTGGTCTTGGATTGAACACTTATAGTCTATTTTCATGTCACCATAGTCCTCTACGGAGGTGCATGGGCTACTACATGCCACCTTGGCATCATCAGACTCCACGCTGTAGGGCTTGGCTTCCTCCTCAACTAGATGATCCTTATTCTTGGTTTGCCTCTTCATTTTGTAGCGATGATTCTGAAACCAGATCTTGACCTGGTTAGGGGTGAGGTGGATGTGTTTGGCCAGTTGCTCTCTCTCAGGTGCAGTAAGATATTTCTGTTGCTCAAATCTTTTCTCGAGCTCATATACTTGTGCCTGGGAGAAAAGGACCCTCCTTTTTCTTTTGGATGTATGCTGAAGATACAGAGAATTTTTTACTCCATCTCCAATATATCCCAGGCAGCTGGAAGCTGAAACATTAAATCCAGGTGTAATAATTCTCGAAACTAAAAATAAAAAAATATATAAAAAATTAAAATATATTATTTATCATTCAAAAAACATTAAATTAAAATAAATAATAGTTAAAATAAAATTTTAAGTAATAACATTTATTAAAGATTGTTAAATATTCTGATAACAATTGATACTATTTTAATAATGGATTATTCAATCTGTTTATATTAGAACGTCAAATATATATTGTGTAAAAAAAATCAATAAATAATTTAAAAAAATCTTTAATAAAAGAATATATACAAATATAAACATATGGATTGAACCCTGTACAGAACAAAGTTCCACTTTGAATACTTTGGACTGAGTGTAATTATAATAAATGATCTTAACTGAGAGATTGATTAAATTACTTTTCTTAAGTAGTATGAGTGTGTATATTTGGTGAATTGTCATCGTTTGGAATTTTTTTAAATTTTTTAAATAGACTTCGTACTAAAAAAATTAAAATGTGATTTGAGTAAGATATTATACCTCTAAACATGTATTGCTATTATGTTTAATGATAATAAAAAATTGTGCATAGACCTATAATATTTTTATAATACATTTATTTTATATTATATATTTATTTTTATTTACGGTATACATTTTTATATCATTTATTTACTAGCTTTAGATGAAATTTAGATCACAGCATCTGGGGAATGGATTTTTTTTATCGTTAATCATTTATTATTATTTTTATTTATTATTATTTTTATTTATAATTTCTATACTTGCCTTGTAATTATTTGTATTATTGCTACAATTCCCCACAACAGACGCATTTTTTTTTAGTGTGACCCTTATAAATGCCCATTTAATTATTTATAAAAAAAAATTATAGCCCAATGGGGGATTTTAAGACTATGATATAAACTCACAAAGTATTCTGTCTCATGGGTTCACTGATGTCAGAATTCAAATATTGGATCAAGGATAGAGATAAGATAGTGTCTACAATAAGCCTATTCTATTGGTAAATAACTGTCTGTCTGCTACAATAGATTCAAGAAAAACAGTGAAAATACACAGATAAGAGAATAATAACTTATTCCGTTCTTGTAGACTTTCTCTGTTTATAAAGCATAAAAATCCGTACATATAGATAAAAAATACAAAATAAATATATTTACAATATTTGGAACAAAATAGTTTTTGAAAGTGATCTGATTTTTTAATATAGCATTCGGAACTTACCAAGGACACCAGACAGGGTCTTATCATTAATACGTCCCTCACTGAGGATTACAATAGTAGTTGGGGCTTGGCTGGTGATAAGTGGACAGGTATAAACCAAATATACTTGTCACTTTTCAGATTATCAAAAGATTATTTTTAGAATTCTTAAGTGAAAGGTGGACAGGGGGAAATAGTAATCCACAAACCTAGTTATAGAAACAGGGATTTAACCAGATAAACATTGTGATATATGTTATTGTAACATTCGTCCCTACAGACGACACAACACATTCACATTTGCGATAATTGCAGTCATAATGACTGGCAGGCGCATAAATATTTTGGGCTTGCGAATACTTTTTCCGACCACATCCTAGTAGATTACCATGGGTGAGCAATTATTGGTAAGAGTGTTATATATTAATAGTTTTGGTCAAACTATTTGTGCTTTTATAGACAACTTTAATCTAAATTTAGTTCAAACAAAAATCCTTCAAATTGAAACATTTTAAAATTTCACAGATTTTAAATCTAAAATAAATGATAAATTACTATGAAATTTCCATTCATAATAAAATCGGGACACTAGGTGTTCAAATGTCTCTCAATAGATTTTTAACTCAAATATGGAATTATCCATGTCACGTAGGATTCTAAAAACAGAAACTGAAACAACAGTGTTGCGGAATTATATGAGATATTCTATTATCTACCCGCTGTATATATTGGATATGCAGTATGTTAGATACTTACATGACGGGTAATGCATTTCCTGGCTGGTTCCATACCAGTCCGTACCCCGAAGATTGTCCTGGTAAGATGGTAGCTCTCCAGAATTTGAGTAACTTCCAGGACAAAAAGTTCTGATCGAGTTCTGAGGCAGACAATGGGTCATAGAAAATCCAGGGGGACCCATAGGTGCTTGAAGGCAAGGCTGATGGGATACCTGAACCAGGGGAGCATATCCATCTAGACATGAGTCTAGTGAGAAAGCTTTAAGATCATCCATGAAAGCTGTTGGATGGACACTACCCCAAAGTCCAAGTGACAGAAGGACACTTTGAGTCCACAGCTGTGGAACGTTTGCGAAATCGATGTCTGGGCTTGAAAGTAATAACTTCACTACCAGCTCTGCTCCTGTGCACATATCTTATCAAGACTTTGTGGCCCAGGGTGCACCAAGGAGAAGAGGAACAAGTGGCAGAAGGGAGGAGCTGACTCCAGAACAATGCTAATAGGATGTTGTGTGTCTTCTAATCACTCGGCTGAACTATAAGGGGTCTTAATGCTTTGGTAAGAGTGAACAAGAGATAAGCGATGTTTAGGTCACGTTTCTCTTCACTGCCTTTGTCCTGAGTTTCCAGCTCTTTATTAATAAGCCTTTTGCGAGCATTTTAGAAAATTGACATAGAGGACTGTAGGGACTTTCAAATTCCCTACAGTTGTCACTACCAACAGTCTACAGACTATTGTAAAGCAGATGCTATCGGATCTTTAGAGCAACTCTAGGGAATGTGCCATGCAGGTTCTAACTACAGCAGAGAAAAAAAAATTGGGAATAATGCCATTATAATAGGGAATTTTTATTTCTGCCCTCATGTTACGTAAGTCAAATATTGTTTTGCCTCTGAAGTTAGGCTTAAATCGAATGTGTTAGGTGGATCTCTCGACTGTCCCCAATGTCGGGGATGACAAGGCATCTTGGATTTCATAATACCTGATCCTTTGTTTTACCGGGAGAAAGGTCACTGACGGAAGTATTTCACTGGCATGTCTAAGTGTTAGAGTAAAGGCCCTTTTACACCGTCCACTTATCGGGCAAACGAGAGCGCTCGTTCTCGATAATTGTGTAATCAGGGCAAAGATCAGCTGATGAACGAGCAAAAGCTCGTTCATCGGCTGATTGCATAGTATTAAATGGCCAAAATACTATAGTTGTCGGCAGCACAGCTCCCTGTTCTGCCGACATGATAGAAATGTATGGGGACGAGTGATCGGAGTAACAAGCGCTCGTCCCCATACATAGCTTCTTGTGAAAGGAGCAAACGATCACGGATCAACAAACTGTCTTGTTGATCGCCGCTCGTTTACACATCCCATGGGGTGGTATGATATCAGCTTAACTGTCCCTATTGATGCCAAGCACACATGTTTATGGGGAGGTCATGGGATATTGCTGTCAACCAAACAAGCGTTCAGCCAACACGTGTCCTATGTGTATGGCCAGCTAAGGCTGTGTTCACATCAGCGTTCCTTTCCGCAGAGGGGTTCCGTCTGAGGTTTCCGTCGGGTTAACCCCTCAACCAGGGGCGTAACTAGGAAAGACTGGGCCCCATAGCAAACTTTTGACTGGGGCCCCCCCCTCCCCTGGGTGTCACACAACCCCCCCTTGTAGATAGTGCCTTTTTTACAGCCCCCCCTGTAGATAACGCCATACAGCCCCCCCTCTGTAGATAGTGCCATACATCCCCCTGTAGAGAACGCCATACAGCCCCCTGTAGATAACGCCATACAGCCCCCCTGCAGAGAACGCCATACAGCCCCCCCTGTAGAGAACGCCATACAGCCCCCCCTGTAGGGAACGCCATACAGCTCCCCCCCTGTAGGGAACGCCATACAGCCACCCCCCCCTTGTAGGGAACGCCATACAGCCACCCCCCCCTGTAGGGAACGCCAAACAGCGTCCCCCCTCCCAAAAAAATGCGACCTACAGTGTGTCCTACAAAATACATGTATCCCCTATCCACAGGATAGGGGATACATGAGTGATCGCTGGCAGCGATAGGGAGAACGGGGGACTGAAAGTCCCCTGAAGTTCTCCATGACTAACCTCTGACTTCCGGCGTCTGCGCAGCTCAATAAAAATGAAAGGAGCGCTGGTCACGCATGCGCACAAGCACGACCGGCGCTCCATTCATTTCTCCGGAGCTGCCGACACAGACCCCGGAAGTCCAAGGTTTGTGATGGAGAACTTCAGGGGACTTTCAGTCCCCCGTTCTCCCTATCCCTGCCAGCGATCACTCATGTATCCCCTATCCTGCAGATATCCTGTGGAGAGGGGATACATGTCTTTTGCTCTATTTTGCGCCTTCAGTACCAGACACCGTTTAGCAATTTTTAGCACGTGTTAGTTAAATGGATATAACTTTTTTATTTCTTGGGCTAACGACGTGATTTTTGCGAAGTTTTTTTCCGTAGACAATGCAGGTTTCATTTTTTATCGTTTTTATACACACCTTTTTTGCTATTTTAGAATTTTTATTCATAAAGTTTGAAAATAATAGTAAAAAAATAAGCTTTTTTACATTTCAGCTATTTTTTTTTTGGTAATAACATCGTTTTACCCTAAAATAGACCTTTTATTTGTGATCGCCATTGTCTACCGTAAATCTTTATATATTACATGTGTATATTAGGGTAATTGGGTCAGCGCTAGCGTTACGTCAATGTTTGATGGGATGTTTTTTTTTGGGGTGGGTATTTTATGTGTATTTATTATTTACATTTTTTTTTTGCACTTTAATTTATTATTTTTTTATTACTATGGTCTGTCCCTCAAAGGTCAAAGAAGACCTTTGGGGAACTTTATATATATTTTTTTCTTTCTTTTACACCATGTTTTTCCACTGTAACTGGAGCTGCACAGCAGCCCCAGTTGCAGGGGAAATCAGCCCTCTTATAGTGAGGATATTCACTAATAGGGCTGTGCTGGGTCTAGTAAGACCCAGCAGCAGCCTGCCACTAACAGCACCCGGCGATCATGTGACCTGTCACATGATCACCGGGAGGAATAGAGACAGCGCCGCTGCTGCTGTCTCTATTCCTATACACAGCGTTCATTGAACGCTGTGTAAGAAGACATCGGAGAAGACAGAAGCAGAATAGCTGCTTCTGTCTTCTCCTCAGGGTCCCCGGCAGTCTCTGACAGCCGGAGACCCGACATTCAGCTGCCCGATCGCGCGGGCAGCAAGTTAAAACCCGAGCCGTAGAAAGTCTATGGCTCGGGTTTTAAGGACCCTGACCGCTGGCCGTAAAAATACAGCCAGCGGTCGGGAACCAGTTAATGGCAGAGCGGGGAGATACCTCCCTGCTCTGCCGTAGTGTTCTGTGGCGTCCCGCAGTAGCAGCCATAGCGGCTGCTAGCGGAGCCTCCGGCCATGTTGGGGGCCCGTGCCGGCGGGCGACACGGGCCCCCTCCTGCCCCGGGCCCCGTAGCAGCCGCTACTGCTGCTACGGCGGTAGTTACGCCACTGCCCTCAACGGAAAGGCAAACTGAAACCTTAGCTTCCTTTTCCCTCACCATTGAACTCAGTCGACTGCGCTGTTGATTCCGTCAAAAACGACAGAACCCTGTCACAGTGGTGACAAATGGAAACCATTAGATAGGTTTCCGTCACCATTGAGTTCAATGGTGAGGGAAACGAAAGCTAAGGTTTCAGTTTGTCTTTCCATTGAGGGGTTAACCCGACGGAAACCTCTGACGGAACCCCTTAACGGAAGGGCAACGCTGATGTGAACAGGCCCTAACTTGCACAGCCAAATATGAGCACTCTAAACCTGATCACTAGTGCTTATAATGATAATTGGTCAATGTTAATGACATAAACAATGGATTCCAAACAATGGAAATGTTCTTCATGGGTGTCCATGGAGCCTTAGCCTAAAACAAAGTTTCTGTAAAAGTTTTTAGCTTTGTATGTAGATTTAAATAGTGAATGTTTTTGAAAATGGTGGTTTAACTTGTTTTAGGATAACAAAAGGCATAATTGCACTGAAGGTCCACATCTGTTCTGGTCAGTCCCTGCCACCAATATCACCATTGGCCACTACTTGGGTGAACCTGGGGCAGGGGATAGTTATACACATGCTCTACCCCTGCCCTACTCTAAGACGCCATTATTTTTGAAGAATCGATTTGACAAGAGCTCTAAACATGCAATGAAGATTTCTTATCCATAGGCAACAATAATGACCAAAGATATATACATATAAATATAATAAATGCACACTGTGCCATGATGTTAGCTATAATCATACCTGCAAATCCTGCAAGAGCTGGCAAATCTCCTCGGAACTCCACATACTCACCTATCCCCGTTCCAGCACTTCCCTCCGCTCAGTGGCATCAGGATGTTGTCTGAGGCGGCATCCATTAGCCAAAGGAATTGCAGGAACAAAGAGAGGTTAATAGCTGAATGCCTGGCCTGTCGTCCGTAAACAGGGGGGTTTGGTCTATGTATACAGGGTGTCGGGTTTGAGGTCTGTGTAATGTCCCCCAAGACATTACTTGTGAGATAATGTGTTGTAAATGTATTTTAGGACATTTTTGCACTGTTGGGTGCTGTCACTTTAAAATAACAAATATGAAGTTACAATTCCCTGTGTTACAGCCTATGCAGGAGGGGCTTAGACTGGGAAGTTTCCAGAAGGTGGGAGGAGCTTAGGACATAGAGGGGTTTCCGGGTCCAGTCAGAGTGGCAGTTGGAGTTTGGGAGCAGTTGGAGGCAGTTGACAGTTTGTAGTGACCACTTCTGCTGGGACCACATTTCAGTGAAGCCCCTGAGAACAGGCAGAGCAGCGCAGAGGAAAGATAAAAGAGAGAGAAAGAGACGGACATTACAGCACAAGAGCCTTTGACCACCAAACTCCATGAAGGAGAGTAAGGGCCTGTTCAGATCACCGTTCCCTTTCCGTTCCGGGCTTCTGTCGGAGGTTTCCGTTGGGTGAACCCCACAACGGAAAGTGAAAGTGACAGCACAGCTTCCGTTTCAGTCACCATTGATCTCAATGTTGGCGGAAACATCGCTAATGGTTTCCGTTCATCACCATTCCGGCTGGTTTCTGGTTTTCCGACGGAACCAATAGCGTAGTCGACTCCGCTATTGATTCCGTCAGAAAACCGGAAACCAGCTGCAATGGTGACGAACGGAAACCATTAGAGATGTTTCCTTCAACATTGAGATCAATGGTGACTGAAACGGAAGCTCTGCTGTCACTTTCACTTTGCGTTGCGGGGTTCACCCGAAGGAAACCTCTGGCGGAAATGAACGGTGATGTGAACAGGCCCTAACCTCAGGAATTGGATTCAGAGCCAGAAAGCCTGACAGGATTAAGAGGTTCTGTTCTGGGTTATGAAGCCCTACACAATTTATTTTCCAGGTTCGAAATCCAATGGGGTATCCCCGCACAGGTTCGAATCCTGTTCGTGACACCAAAATATAGAGTGCGAGCGGGTGACCCGAGGAGCGATGGGAAAGGGGAAAGGTTTAGGCCCACAATTTGGCAGCCGGCTCGGATCTCAGTGTGGTTCACAATGATCAACAGGCCTTCCCTTTCCCTCAGGGCCCGCTCACAGCTAGTGATGAGGGGGTTCGCACAGGTAAATGAGGATGGTAGTCTCTAAATATCCCCCGGGACACTCCCCCTCTCTTTTTTTCTGTAAAATGGTGACTGGCACACGCCGGCAGCTGCCATTTTGCAGCTTTGTGTGCCAAGAACCTCGAAAGTTTCAGATTTTGGCAATTGTGAAACTTTTGTGAAATTTGGACCGAATTTGATTTGTGCCAAATCGGTTCGCTCATCTCTAGTTATCATGTAACTTTGTCTATGCAGGGGATTTAGAGCTCTGTATCAGTAAAACAGACCTCTGATCCTTATAAAGATATATCAAGTAATGAATCAGCCCAGAATTTTGGACCTAAACATTTTATGGTGTTAGAAGATAAATATTATAATACTAAAGAATTTGAGGCAGTTTTATTTAGCATTACTCTGCACTGTCAATTTATAGTAATGGACTTATTCATTGCTATTGCACCATGCAAACGTGGTTTTCCTTCCAGGACCGCAAATATAACCGCAGAAACTCAGGACATGTCTTATTCGCTATGGACTTGCCTATAGAAGTCACTGGGCACGTGGAAACTGGGGATTCACCTCCGCGTGATTTGCGGAAGTGTTGCTAAGTGACGACAGGAAGTTTTTTTTATACGATCCGCATTTTGCGGATGACACATGGATGCACTACGAATGACATTTCATCCGCAAAATACGGACCACAGTGGGGGAATTCGCAGACCAGAAAAACACTACGGTCGTGTGCATGAGGCCTAAGGGTATGTTCACACAGAACTTTTTTGCAGGCAGAAAAATCTGCCGCAAAATTCCTTCAGGAATTTTGCGGCAGATTTTGACATGCCTGCACTTTCTTTGCCGCATTTTTTGTGTTTCGTTTTTCGGCCGTGGCCATTGAGCGCCGCAGGCAAAAAATAATGCGAAAACCGCCTTCCCTGCCTCCCATTGATGTCAATGGGAGGTCAGAGACGGAAACGTGGGTAGAAAGAGCATGACGCTTTTTTTCCTGTGTGCATTTTTTTTTGCTCGAGGTAAAAAAAAACGCCTCTGCCTCCCATTGAAATCAATGGGAGGCGATTTCGTCCGGTTCTTAGCGTTGTTTCCGCCACAAAACTCAGTGTGAACTAGCCCTAAAACGTATTTTGAAAAATAGTTGCAAGGTCTCCATATTAGCAAAACCTGAGGTAGACTTCTGGAGAATGATATCACGAGCTACTGATACATGAAGTGGCCATCAATGAACATTCAGAATTTCCAATGTATTTCTATAATCACGTTTTCATTCTAGATTTTTTTTATAAGCTCAGTGCTGCCATCTAATGGCAGCACTGTACACTTTGCAGCACACAAAAATGGATAAGGCCCATTTATATTTCCTATGAAAAAAAGTGTCAAAAAAGGCGCCTAATACACATAATAAGAATTTCTGAGAACTACACTGACGGACCATAAAATACTGAAGCCTCACAAACTCGACTGTAGTTTTGCGGCAACAATTTATCTGCCTTTTTGCGGAATACATTGCGGACCCATTCATTTCAATGGCATCCGCCATTGCGGATAGGTTGCCTAGAGACACAAGGAACTTTCCAAGTTGTAGCCACGAGGTCTGGACACAGGGCAGAGGCAAATCATTTTATGCGCAGAGCAGGGGAAACTACAGGACAGGAATCATATCTCTGGGTGCTCAGCAAGTGGAGAAGTTAATCACCCTGGTGCATGAGCGCCCATGCATTTGGGACAAGTGTGGTTACCAGGACAGGAATTTAAAATTCCGCGCCTGGGAAGAAGTGGATGATGAACTCCATCAAGAGGAGTGGGGGAATGAGATGAGGGCACAGCGCAAAAAACGATGTAAGTATTCCTCGATACCTATGCCCCCACACACTTTGCAGCCAAGTTGTTTTTTATGTGATTTTAAGAATGTTTTTTTTTCTAGTGGAAGAACTGAAGACCCGATGGTACAGTTGCCGGGATCAGTTCCGTTGGGAACTCAAGGACAAGGGGAAAAGTGGAGACGTGTGCAAGGCAAAGCGCCCCTACCTATACACAAAACAACACACCGAGCAGCTTGACAGAGTCCACTGTTGACGTTCACTCTGTCACCTACCAACCGCGAGAAGATACACCTCCCTCCAGACCATCTGTGCGTCGAAGAGCACGTAATGTACCACCCACACCTAACACTGGCACAAGGGCAGAGATAGACGCACAGGTGTTACAACTTCTGAGGGACCGGAGCCCAGATACCCAAAAGGACATGTTCTGCCGCAGTCTGGCACAACTGCTCAAGACAGTGCCTGAGGAGGGAAAAATTAGGTGCCAGACCACTCTATTGGGGGTGGTGGAGGTCTTCAAAACCAACGCTGATCCTAATGAGCTGTTCCAGGTATTGGAGTACTGCCGCAGAAGACCATCGGCACAAGCACCACCACTGCCACCACTACAAAGGCCTTAAATCCAGGACATATCCCTTGCCCTGTTTTCCCAAGACAGAGGAATGTAATCACCAAGTGCTCCCTGACAATCCAGGTCTTCCATACGGGTTATGTTCCTGAGGAACGTTCACAGTCCAAACCAGCATCGTGAATGCGGCACAGGTTGTGGAAGATTACACTGGCTTGGATAACCAGCTCACATTATCCGGACTCATCTGCAGAGAGGACTGCAATACCCGCCACTTGGTGCTCAGAATCCCAAAGGCGCACTCCACATAGCAGTATTTAAAAATGCGCCTCCGGTCATCCAAGCCACGCCTGGGGCATCAGGGGAGTTAAAAGTCCAAAACCTTCATCAGCCACAATGACAAATGGTGCTGGAGGTCCAGAAGATCCCGGCAGATGTTTTGGTTCTGAACGGGCGAGCTGGATGGACTGAAGCTGATCACCCATTCTGGAAGCCCTAAAGATGCCAGCATCAGCAGCAGAGCTCCTATAGGCCCCTATAGCACCAATTATAAACCAGTAGTCGCTGTCAGCCAAGGCCAACAGCATCACCGAGACATATTGCTCAAAATTGAAGTATAGGGATCCTGAGTGAGGCGACTTCTTCACACGAATATGTTTCCCATCCAGCGAGCCAACACAGTTGGGAAACTGTGCAGATTGGTAGAAGCCCTCGGCAACACGAAGCCAGTCTTCTGCCTTGGGCTGTGGCATCACCGCCGCTCTCAGTCGCTGCCAGATTACTTTGCAGGTCAGTCGGATGATCTACAAAATTGAGAAGGAACCCAGCAAAAACTCGAAATGCAGCGATGCAAACAAGTTACCGGTTGCCAGGAATCTGTTGAAAAAACAATCACATTAGTGATAGCAGTACCAGTGAGACATAGCTGCAATATGCAAGGGGGACAACTACAGTTATATTATATGTGCAAGGTACACATGGCAGCAATAGACATAGGGGACAACTACGGGTAAACTGCCTGTGCCAGGGCCACATGGCAGAAATGGGCAAAGGGGATATTATGTGTTCTTACCTGAAGGTGATGATTAGCTGTTCCTCTGGAGCAGAGTTTCCCAACCTTTTTGGACTTGAGGCACCCCTGGAAAAATAAATTCCTCAGGGCACCCTACCAAAAATAACCATCAGCCCCTTCCAGTAAAGTGACCATCACAGACAGAAAGGAATAAATAAGGAGGTATAATAGGAGGGGACTACAACTCCCACCATGTCCAGGCTGTATTATGTGATATCAGAGGACATTACAGGGAGGAGGTATAAGAGGAGTGAACTACAACTCCCAGCATGTCCAGGCTGTTATTATGTGATATCAGAGGACATTACAGGGAGGAGTATAAGAGGAGAGGACTACAACTCCCAGCACATCCAGACTGTTAGGCCTCATGCACACGAACGTAAAAATGCCCGTAATTACGGGCCCATAGACTTCTATTGGTCACGGGTACCTTCCTGTTTGCTTACGGGAAGGTGCCCTTGCCATTGAAAAATATGGAACACGTCCTATTTCAGGCCGTAATTACGGCACGGGCAGGCCCATAGAAGTCCATGGGGCTCCCGTAATTACGGGTGGCTACGTGTGTGCACCCGTAATTACAGGAGCATTGCTAGGCGACGTCAGGGGATAGTCACTGTCCAGGGTGCTGAAAGAGTTAAACGATCGGCAGTAACTCTTTCAGCACCCGGGACAGTGACTACCGTTGAAGTTAATAGTATTAAAAGTTAAAGTGTAGCTAAATGTTCGACAAACTTCTGACATGTCATAGTGACATGTCAGAAGTTTGTATTGGTGGGGGTCCGAGCACCGGCTCATAGACTTTCTATTGAGTCCGTACACCGATACATTTATTTCCGGAAAAAGCCGAACAGACACGAAGCAGCTGAGTGCTCAAACGAACGCTTCTGCTGCTTCGTTCTAGCGATTGGTGGCTGTCTCCGTGCACCAATCATGTGACCATCTCGGGGGGGTTGGGACTACTATTATGTGGCCTACTAAGGCGGTTGTGACTACTCATCGTAACGTCCTCGTCCCCACTCACCCCTCAACGGCCGCGACCGCTGACTTCTAAGTGCTGGCGGGCATCTTCCTCCTAGTGTCCTCTAGGGTACACACGTGCGCTCGCTCCCGGCCTTATAGGGCCAGCGCGCGCACATGAGGATTATTACAAATTAGCCCCTGATCACCCTGGACTGTAAAAAGGGCTCAGCCCTTTCACTCCTTGCCTGAGCAGTGTTGTGTATTCCCATGTGAGTCTTAGCAAATGGTCCCCTAGTGTTATCCTGTTCCTGTTGTTCCCGTGCCCTGCCCTGTATTCTGCAACTAGTGTTGGAGTCATGTTGTGCCACCTGTCACGCCTGCCGTCATACACCGCGTCTGGTGTCAGCTGCCACGTCTAATAACATCCGCCACGTGTGGCGTCATCTACCTTCAAGTTCCATCTGTACCTAAGCCTCTGCTACTGTCTTACTATTTCAGGTACACTTGTGCTAGGACTTTGTATAGACTGTTGTTTGGCCAGCTGCTACGGCGGTGCGGCCTAGTGGGTGCACATACCCATGGATCGTCATACTAGTGACATCATTTCCAGCCTTCCGCATTTTTTGGTGGATCCGTGATTATTGATCACACACGGATGAACTGCGGAAGGTTTTTCACTGACAAATACTCAGCAAACACGGACAACGGATCCGTGCTTTTGCGGACTACAAAAACCCTACGGGTATGTGCATGAGGCCTAAGTGCAACAGCTGGAAAGTTAAAAAAAATAAAATAAAGTTGGGTACCATTTCAAAGAGTAAAGTACATACATATGGCGTGAGCATGTGCCAAAAGCACTTTTGTTCCAACTTCAGAGCTGTAGCAAAATATCGGTCATTCTCCAGTGCTGGAGTGTAGGTTACTAGTATTTTTTCATTTTTATTAGCTGGCATCTGCGGGGGATTTCGCCAGCAAATATTCAATTTCTCTGCAGCGCCCCCTTTAAACAATAATGCAATTTGTTTTCTTTTGGATTTATTCAATAGATAACGTTCAGTAATACTCACCGCTCACGACTCCCCTTGAGCTTGAGCGCCACCATACTGGTTCCTGACCTTATTTAAGTGGTCTGAAGTCTAAAATTTATTTAGGTGTCTGGTCTGAATTAATTAACCATTTCAGGACCGGGCTATTTTTTAGCTTTCAGGACCAGACACGGTTTAGTCCTTTTTAGCACGCGTTAGTTAAATGGCTATAAATTTTTTATTTGTTGGGCTAACGACGAGATTTTTGCGATGTTTTTTTCCGTAGACAATGCAGGTTTCTTTTTTTTTATCGTTTTTATACACATCCTTTTTGCTATTTTAGAATTTTTATTCTTAAAGTTTGAAAATAATAGTAAAAAAATAAGCTTTTTTACTTTTCAGCCATTTTCTTTTTGGTAATAACATAGTTTTACCCTAAAATAGACCTTTTATTTGTGATCGTCATTGTCTACCGTAAATTTTAATATATTACATGTCTATATTAGGGTAATTAGGTCAGCGATAGCGTTACAACAATGATTGGCGGGGGGGAAAGTTTTTTTTGGGGTGGGTATTTTATGTGTATTTATTATAAAAAAAAATTTGCACTTTACTTTTATATTTTTATTACTATGGTCTGTCCCTCAAAGGTCAAAAAAGACCTTTGGGGAACTTTATATTTTTTTTTTCTAACTTTTACACCATGCTTTTCCACTGTAAGGGTATGTTCACACGAGGTCATTACGTCCGTAATTGACGGACGTATTTCGGCCGCAAGTCCCGGACCGAACACAGTGCAGGGAGCCGGGCTCCGAGCATCATAGTTATGTACGATGCTAGGAGTCCCTGCCTCTCCGTGGAACTACTGTCCCGTACTGAAAACATGATTACATGCACTGTGTTCGGTCCGGTACTTGCGGCCGAAATACGTCCGTCAATTACGGACGTAATGACCTCGTGTGAACATACCCGAACTGGAGCTGCACAGCAGCCCCAGTTACAGGGGAAATCAGACCTCTCATAGTGACGATTGTCACTAATAGGGCTGTGCTGGGTCTAGTAAGACGCAGCAGCAGTCTGTCAGTAACGGCACCCGGCGATCATGTGACCAGTCACATGAACACCGGGAGCAATAGAGACATTGGCACAGCCGCCGCCTCTATTCCTATACACAGCGTTCATTGAGCGCTCTGTACAAGTGATCGGAGAAGACAGAAGCAGCGAAATCTGCTTCTGCTTCTATCATCTCCACAGGGTCCCCGGCAGTCACTGACAGCCGGAGACCCGACATTCAGCAGATTAAAACCTCGAGACGTAAAAAGTCTATGACGCGGGTTTTAAGGACCCTGACCGCTGGCCGTAAAAACACAGCCAGCGGTCGGGAACCAGTTAAACCACTTAAGGGGGGGACATAAACATTTTTTTCATAAAACTTGCTTTTAATGTGCAAAAATACTAAAGCATAAAAAAATATATATAAATTTGGTATCGCCATATTCGTACTGACCTGTAGTATAAAGTTAACATCTAATTTAAACCGCACAGTAAACGGCGGAAAAAAAATCTCAAAATGATGAAATTGCTGTTTTTTTCCATTCCATTCGTGTCAATCTGCCCTTACTGCCCTTAATCGGCCGTTAAACAGACTCTGTAGCATTTAATCCATAATTAAATACTTTAAAGAGGACCTGTCACTAGGTCATATAAGTTCAATTGGTTAACTGGCCTGAATATTGCCGTGTCCCCGATTCCAACACTGTTTATTTTTTTCTTCCTAGACACACGTTCCAGAGATGTTGTGTTGGCTCCCTCTATGCTATTTTGCTGTAGTCAGCCAACAGGGCGTGAACTAGTCTCATGCTGCCTCACGCTGATTGGTCATCAGCAGAGACAGGGAAGCTAGCTCCCCCCCATTGGCTACACAACTACATCGAATTAACATATAGGGAGCCAACACAACAGGTCAGTTAACTAGTTCAACTTATATGACCTAGTGACAGGTCCTTTTTAAGTCCTCCATGCTGCACTGAGGTCATGGTATACCAGTCAGAGCCCTTGTATGGGCTGTGTGATCTCCTAATGTGGGAGTTTTCAGGTAAACGGAACATTCTCTGCACCTTCTTAAGTAGAAAAATGTGTATCCCCACTGAATAATCTCCACTGAAATTACAAAATGCCAACATTTTTAGATAATCCCCATTTAGGAAAACTTTAGAACGAATCGTCTATGGAAACTTTTGATCAGTAACGCAAAACAGCTTGAAAAAATTCGGACCCTTTCCTATTCAAAGAACTCATGGATGTTGCCGGTCATTCTTGTATGAACATCTTACAGGTTCTGCCACAACACCTATCTAATAAAAAAGCATATCTACCCAAAATGTAAAATGGGCCAATTATTAGGAAATCGGAAGTTATAGCAGAAGCCTGTCGGCTTTTTTTCTTTTAAAAAAAAAGGCCTAGTTTATGCTTTTTGTCTCCCTAAACAATGTGTGCCATGTCATGACCGCCCGGACATCCAACCGGAATTATAAAAATTCCTTGATGTTTACCAGGCAGAAGGCAAGTGTGTGTACATGTGTCCTCAATCAGTGGGATCTCATCACGTGAATTCAGGCACCCCAGGGTGTCCACTCCTGTGGCATTTCTGTCCTTTGAGCTTTCAAACTAACCAGCCTCTAACTACAATGCTGGGTCATCTTTAACCCCTTTAGGACACAGCCTGTTTTGGCCTTGTGGACACAGATGATTTTTTCAAATCTGACATGTGTCACTTTATGTGGTAATAACTCCGGAACGCTTTTACCTATCCAAGCGATTCTGAGATTGTTTTCTCGTGACATATTGTACTTTATGTTAGTGAAAAAATTTGGTCGATAAATTAAATATTTATTTGTGAAAAACTTCAAATTTTAGCAAAAATTTGCATTTTTCTAAATTTAAATGTATTTGCTTGTGAAACAGATAGTAATACCACACAAAATAGTTACTAGTTAACATCCCCCATATGTCTACTTTATGTTTGCATCATTTTTTTTCACGTCCTTTAATTTTTTAGGACGTTACGAGGCTTAGAACTTTAGCAGCAATTTCTCATATTTTCAATAAAATGTCAAAAGGCTATTTTTTCAGGGGCCAGTTCAGTTCTGAAGTGGCTTTGAGGGCCATATATATTAGAAAGTCCCCATAAATCACCCCATTTTGAAAACTGTACCCCTCAAAGTATTCAAAACCACATTCAGAAAGTATTTTAACCCTTTAGGCGTTTCACAGGAATTAAGGCAAAGTAGAGGTGAAATTTACAAATTTCATTTTTTTTGCCGAAATTCATTTGTAATAAAAAAAAATCTGTAACACAGAAGGTTTTACCAGAGAAACGCAACTGAATATTTATTGCCCAGATTCTGCAGATTTTAGAAATATCCAACATGTGGCCATAGTGTCCTAATGGACTGAAACACCAGCCTCAGAAGCAAAGGAGCAGCTAGTGGATTTTGGGGCCTCCTTTTTTTAGGAATATATTTTAGGCACCATGTCAGGTTTGAGGAGGTCTTGTGGTACCTAAACAGTCGAAACCCCCAAAAAGTGACCCCATTTTGGAAACTACACCCCTCAAGGCATTTTTCTAGGGGTATAGTTAGAATTTTGACCCCACAGTTTTTTTTGCAGAATTTAGTGGAATTAGTCTGTGAAGAAGAAAATCACCTATTTTTCTGTGGAAACATAGAATTTTTTCATTTTTACAAGGAATAAAGGAGAAAAAGCACCCCAACATTTGTAAAGCAATTTCTCCCGATTACGGCAATACCCTATATGTGGTCGTAAACTGATGTTTGGACCCACAGCAAGGCTCAGGAGGGAGGGAGCGCCTTTTGGATTTTGAAGCGCAGATTTTGCTGGATTGGTTTTCAGTGCCATGTCGGGTTTGCAACGCCCCGGAGGGACCAAAAGAGTGGAAACTCCCCAAAAGTCACCCTATTTTGGAATCTACACCCCTCAAGGAATTTTTCTAGGGGTATAGTGAGCATTTTGGCCCCTCAGGATCTTTTTTAGAGCTAAGGTGACCAAAAAACAGCAATTTTGGCGCTTTAAATTCTTTATTTATTACAGCGTTCACCGTGCACAATAAAATTAAGTTTCTATAAAATAATTTATTTTCTGGGACACGCTATTCTGAGCCGTAACTTTTTTATTTTTTCGTCAAAAAAGTTGTGGGAGGTCTTGTTTTTTGCGGGACGGGTTGTAGTTTTTATTGGTACCATTTTGGGGAAAATGCGACTTTTTGATCACTTTTTATTTTATATCTTGGGAGGGGTGGTGACCAAAAAATAGCGATGCTGACAGTTTTCCGTTTATTTTGTTTGCTGCGTTCACTGCGCGGAAAAATTAACATTATAGTTTCATAGTTTGGGCCGTTACGAATGCGGCGATACCAAATATGTGTACTTTTTTTTAACGTTTTCATTTTTTCCATATAATAAATGACTTATTATAGGAAAACAAAACCTTTTATTTTTACACTTTTATAAAACATTTTTATTAACTTTTTTTTACTTTTTACACTTTCTTTTTTTGACCTGCAGCTTTGATCGCTGCTAGAATACATGACACTACCTAGGTAGTGTAACGTATTCCAACTGTCAGTGTGACGTCACAGTCACTCTGACAGTTGGTCTACGAGGATCACCACAGGCTGATCCTCATAGGCTGACATACATGGCAGACCTGGGGGCCGTTGTCTGGCCCCCGGGTGCCATCACAAGCATCAGAAGCCCCCACGATTGCATGGGGGCTGCTGATGCGCTACAAACCCGCTACATGCGGAGATCGCAATCGAGAACGCCCAGCTAGTAAAAGAAGTAAACACGCCCCGATGTACGCACATAATACACGCCCAGTTGGACTTTTACTTTAAACACGCCCAGTTGGACTTTTGCAAGCCTCATTTGCATAAATACAAAAATGGTCATAACTTGGCCAAAAATGCTCGTTTTTTAAAAATAAAAACTTTACTGTAATCTACATTGCAGCGCCGATCACATGCAATACGAGATAGGGGTTGCAAAATCTGGTGACAGAGCCTCTTTAAGCCCACGTGGTACAGGCATTTATAATTTACCACCATGTGTAGATCCATTCCACATAATGGCCTTTAGACCTCTGATTAACCATTTACAATAGATCCTTAGACAATGCCTTGGTGTTTTTCTTTGTTAGACGGGTTCCTTGATCATAAGCTTATCACAGGATGTATTGAATCTGGGACCCCCACGATCAACTGTAATCTGTGGGGCAGCAAATATTTGATTTCCCTGCAGCACCACCATAGGGGAAATGAGGCATTACACAATTCTCATTGCAAAAATGCTGTCTATGTCCTCCAGGGCAAGAGATGATCTTTGTAGCAGTCTCTGCTTAGACTAATAGATGGGGTTCCCCCTCCATAAACTCCAATGCTCCAATAGAGTAATTGAAAGTGGGTTTATTGAACTGGACAACCCTTTTAACTAAAGCCTTGTTTCCTACTATCTAATATATTGCAAGTAAGTGACTGTGATAATGATTCCCATGGATCACTATTTCGGTAAGATTGTAATCTGCTAGAGGAAAATTTACTAGCGAACCATGAAGAATGCACTCTTTATTGAGCTCCAACACAAAATGTGCAGAGAGCGAGAGGCCTCCGCAAGCATTGTCCACCCATAATTCTGATTTAGGTGAAAAGTTGAACACATTTAGGTCAAATTTATGCAGAAAACCACAAGATTCTTCAGGGTAACAAACCCTCGTTGTGTGTACTATAACCACAACCTCCTGTGCTCCTTTATATCTGACTACAGCAAAGCCCAGGAGACTTGAAAGAGAACCCTTTTATAACTCAAATTCTTCAAGCTAGTCGTAGAAATAAGTGATTTAATCCATAACTAAGTAAAATGTCAGATTATATCTCACTGTGACGTGATGATTCACCTCTTTACAGGCTTCATTTCCAGGGTGGGATTCTAGGTAATTCAAATGAATATAGCATGCAATGTCAGGTGATGGGGAACCATTATAATAAACCTATTAGCCCCATGATAGAGTTATTTTGTGATGCTATATAACTTTTGTTTTTTAGATATATTGGCTGTAAGAATAGAAGTTAATGCAGCTCTGAGATCAGAGAGTAATGGAGTAACACCTCTTGCGCACGACCGAGTTCGGGCCGTAAAATATGGTCCGAGTGTCGGCCGCATTTCCCGGGCCGACCATGGTACAGGTGAATAGGACTCCTGGCATCATAGACATTTTATGATGCTAGGAGTCCCTGCTGTTCCGTACTGAACAAAATGATACAGTACGTATCGTATGTCGTAAGCAAGAGGTGTAAAACTTGTATTTCACTGTAGATTTACAAAGCATGGGCAAATGTTTATAGACAAAACTACAGCTGTTCCCATATATATATAGTTACATAGGTTGTAAAAAGACTCAAGTCCATTAAAGGGGTTTTCCCATGAAGGACATTTATGACATATCCACAGGATATCCAAAGAAGTAGTAGGACAAGCTTGTCGTTTGTGGATGTCTTGACAATAAAACCACTTTGATGATTTGAAGACGTGTGCTGTTGTCCTACTACTTCTTTGGATATACATCGTGCTGGAGTTGGTTTGCCTGGCTTGACAGCGTGCACCGCACCATACTCGGGACTAGTGCTGCTTCAAAAATCTCCTTTTCTCTGATATCCACAGGATATGTCATAAATGTCAGATAGATGTGGGTCCCACCTCTGGGACCCGCACCTATCTCTAGAACGGGGTCCCCTAAACCCCGTTCTAGCTTTTTGTGCCCACGCTGACTCCCGGCCACTTCCTGATTACATGCTCGGGAGTTACGGAAACAGCGTAACTCGCTGAGTTACGTTGTTTCCGTTACACGCATAATAGTGAATGCCAGTTACGGAAGCAACATAGCATGCAAGCTACGCTGTTTCCGTAACTACTATTCCGTTCTATGGGACTTAGGGCATGACCACACGTGGCGGATTTCCTCCGCAACTGTCCGCATCAATGCCGCACAGAATCTGCGTTGCAGATTCTGCTGCGGATCTGCACAAAATGTGCAGTAAATTGATGCGGCCTAGCTGCTGCGGACTGCGGTAAAAGTACTTCCCTTCTCCCTATCAGTGCAGGACAGAGAGAAGGGACAGCACTTTCCCTTGTGAAAGCCAAAGAATTTCATACTTACCGGCCGTTGTCTTGGTGACGCGTCCCTCCTTCGGCATCCAGCCCGATCTCCCTGGATGACGCGGCAGTCCATGTGACCGCTGCAGCCTGTTATTAGCCTGTGATTGGCTGCAGCCGTCACTTAGACTGAAACGTCATCCTGGGAGGCCGGACTGGAGACAGAAGCAGGGAGTTCTCGGTAAGTCTGAACTTCATTTTTTTTTTACAGATACATGTATATTGGGATCGGTAGTCACTGTCCCGGGTGCAGAAACAGTTACTGCCGATCGCTTAACTCTTTCAGCACCCTGGACAGTGACTATTTACTGACGTCTCCTAGCAACGCTCCCGTCATTACGGGAGCCCCATTGACTTCCTCAGTCTGGCTGTAGACCTAGAAATACATAGGTCCAGCCAGAATGAAGAAATGTCAAGTTAAAAAAGCAAGACGGATCCGCAGCACACATAACATGTGCATGACAGCTGCGGACTTCATTGCGGAAATTTGAATCTCCATTGAAGTCAATGGAGAAATTCCGCCATGAGTCCGCCACTGCTCCGCAACAGACAGAGCATGCTGCGGACACCAAATTCCGCTCCGCAGCCTATGCTGCGCAGCGGAATTTTACGCCTCGTCTAAACGAACACTTCTAAATTAAAGTGTAAGTCAATGGACAAACGGCTCCGCTGCGGATTAACGCTGCGGAGTGTCCGCAGCGGAATTTAAGTGAAATTCCGCCACGTGTGAACCCAGCCTTACGGAAAAAGCGTAGCTCAGCGAGTTACGCTGTTTCTGTAACTCCCGACCATGTACCGAGCATGTAATCAGGAAGTGACCGGGAGGCAGTGTGAGCACAAAAAGCTAGAACGGGGTTTAGGGGACCCCGTTCTAGAGATAGGTGCAGGTCCCAGAGGTGGGACCCGCATCTATCTGACATTATGACATATCCTGTGGATATCCAAAAAATAAAAAAGTATTTGAAGCAGCAGAAATCCAGATATCAGGAACGGTGTCACGCTGTAAAATCAGACAAACCCAGTCTGATATAGTGTAATCCTCAGAAAAAGCGTGGTTATACAGCAGCACACATCTCCCAAATTTCAATTAATATATTCTTTTATTGGTCAAACATCCAGTAAAAAATGGCAAAGTTTCGACCCGTGACAAGTGGTGGGTCTTTCTCAAGCCTAGACTAGTCTTTTTTCCAAGCTGAACAAGCCCAAATTTTCCAGCCTTTCATTGTAAGTCTATGTTCACACATTAAACGAAAAACGGCTGTAAAATACGGAGCTGTTTTCAGGGAAAAACATCTCTGATTTTTCAGCCATTTTTGAAACCACAAATGTTTTTTATGGCGTTTTTGGCAGCCGTTATTGGAGCTGTTTTTTTATTGACACAATAAAAAACGGCTCCAGAAACGGCTCAAGAAGTGACATGCACTTCTTTTTACGGGGAAGTTTATAACGCGCTGATTTTTCAAACGGCCACGTAAAAAAAACGCCTGTCTGATCGAAATGCAGTTTTTGACATTGAAATCAATGGGCAGATGTTTGGAGGCGTTCAGCTTCCGTTTTTTCATTTTTTTTCCGGGGCGTGTACACCTTGAAAAACGCCGGAAAACACTGCGTGTGAACATACCCTAAGAGAGACCTCTCTACCTATTTTATAATGTAGTTGTCCACCTTTGAACCCTTTCCAGTTCTCCTATATCCTTTTTACAATGTGGAGTCCAAAACTGAATCCCATATTCAAGATGTGGCCTTACAATGGGTTTATAGAGGGGTGATATTACCTTTGAATTTTTTATCTCTCTATTTATACACCCTAAAATTTGCTTTTGCAGTTGCTGCCTGACATTGAGTGCTGCTGCTTAGCTTATTTGTAACCAGAATACCCAGGTCCTTCTCTTGTTCCGTTATCCCCAGATTTATTTCATTTATTTATACCAGACTAGACTACCAGGGATATTGCTAAAAACCCCTAACTACCCTAGACCACTATGAATGCTGACATTAACCCCTTTCCTGCCCTAGACCACCAAGGATACTTACTTTAACCCCTTCTCTTCCCTAGACCATCAGGGATATTGGCACTGACCTCTTCAATTCACTAGGCCACCAAGGGTGTTGGCATTAACCACTTAACTACCCTAAACTGCTAGAGATGTTGGTATTAACCCTTTCACTATCCTAGACCCCAGGAATATTAAATAAGAAAAAGTATTTGGAATATAGCAAGGATCTGGCAGCTACGGGAACGGAAGGACAAATCAAGGTAGGGGGAGCAGATGTACTCTGGGTAAAACAAAATTTTGGCATTTTGCCTGGAATAACCCTTTAAAGGGGTTTTCCGGAACCATTTAATTAATTTCTGATTCACTGAACATATAAAAATAAAGTAATTTGTAATATACCTACGTTTTGATTTAATTCCAGCGCCGGTCACGTGATGTGTCTCCAATGGCAAAATCCTTACACCAGGCGCTACCCCGTACATGATCTTTGACTTCCGTTTTCCAACCTGCTCAATATACGGGAACATCATTCCTGATGTCACTGCACACTGAAGGAAAGGGTGGACCAGGTACTCTTTCTCCGGCGTCTGAATAAGCGTGGTGGCTCTCATAGCGTGTTTGACCGGCCTTGCTGTCAGGAGGCATGTAAACAAAGTGCGCAATGTAAAGAGAGAATGTTTACAGAACGGAAAGAAACAGAAAACTTCAAAAAGGCATGCAGGGGGGTGTATTTATAGCTAAAAAAAAAAGTCAGACTTCAGAAAAATATTTTTTAGATCTCAGAAAACCCCTATAAGCTTCTCAGGCTATGTGCATAAGATGAAGAGTCTCATGATCACCAACTCATCTCCAACAACATAAGCTAAGAGACATTTACATTTGCAAAATGGATTTCATCTTTCATGGTTGCTGTAGACTGGCACCTCTCCTGATTTTCTGAACCCACTGCATCTGAAGCTTTTATCACCATATAACCACAAACACATGAGTCCTGCTTTGAAAGTTCTGTAACATCTACAATCTGCTCACTGATCACCGGTGGGGTCATGTGCTTCTTCTTTAAGGGTCACATAAAAGCATTTGTGTTTGCACGACAGAATTGGTTCTACATTGAACTCGGAGCATCTTCCATCTATCCACCTCAAACTGAAATGTACTCTTTCTGCAAAGTCAGATCAGCTTGTTTTAGAGTTCTATATCAAGAGGTTATCATGAGTTGTAACCCTCAATCTCATATTGGATGTGCTCTGCAGGACTGGCTGACGACCTATTGTTTATGGGGGCCACACAACTATCCCTCAACAGCAGATGTCGGGGGGAAGAAGGATTGAGCATGTTCAATTTTAACATTTGAACTACTATAACACTATATTACTATAATTATAATACTACATTACTATAATGCTTCACTACTATAATAATACCGCTAGGTTTAAAATTTGAGCAAATTCTCCACATTATTATTTCAACAATCCAATTTCCAGTTTAAGTGTTGCTAAATGCAATCCGGCGGCTCAGTTAGCACTGTTTGGCAGACACACATGTCAAGATTGGGCAGCACCTTTTTAGATAGTGCCACAGTGCCCACTTTGGATGCTGCCACAGTGCCCTCTGTGGATGCTGCCACAGTGCCCTCTGTAGATGCTGCCACAGTGCCCTCTGTAGATGCTGTCACAGAGTCCTCTGTAGATGCTGCCACAGTGCCCTCTGCAGATAATGCCTCAGTGCCCTCTGTAGATAATGCCACAGTGCCCTCTGTAGATAATGTCACTGTGCCCTCTGTGGATAATGCAACACACTCCTAGATAATGCCACAGTGTCCTCTGTAGATTCTGCCACAGTGTCCTCTGTAGATGCTGCCACAGTGTCCTCTGTAGATGCTGCCACAGTGTCCTCTGTAGATTCTGCCACAGTGTCCTCTGTAGATGCTGCCACAGTGTCCTCTGTAGATGCTTCCACAGTGCCCTCCGCAGATGCTGCCACAGTGCGCTCCATAGATGCTGCCACAGTGCCCTCCGTAGATACTGCCACAGTGCCCTCCGCAGATGCTGCCACAGTGCCCTCCGCAGATGCTGCCACAGTGCCCTCTGCAGATAATGCCACACACACTCCAAATAGATAGCTCCATTGGGGCTCCCTCTAGGAGTGGAATCCCCAGCCAGAGCGTTGCCGACACTTTGGCTGGGGATTCCTCTACTGTTGGAGCTCCTGACGTCACTGTCCATACACAGTGATGTCAGGGGATCCTCCTGGACTACAATGTGATATCAGGGGCAACCCCGGAGCCGGAGTCCCAGAGCAGAGCACTAGTATAGGCTCTGCACCGGAACTCTGGGGAAGCCCGGGACTCCCGCTCTGGGGTTGCCCCTGACATCCATGTCCATATATGGACAGTGATGTCAGGGGCTTGCCCAGAGCTGGAGTCCCGGAGCAGAGCCGCTTCTAGCACTCTGCCTGGGATTCCAGCTCTGCTCCTGACATCACTGTCCATATATGGACATGGATGTCAGGGGCAACCCCAGAGCTGGAGTCCCGGGCAGAGCGCTAGCAGGCTCTTCCTGGGACTCCAGCTGTGCTCCTGACATCACTGGGACTCCTGCTCTGGGGAAGCCCCTGACATCACTGTCGATGTATGGACAGCGATTTCAGAAGCTTCCCCAGAGTCCCAGAGCAGAGACTATACTAGCGCTCTGCCCGGGACTCCAGCTCTGGGGAAGCCCCAGACATCGCTGTCCATATGCAGACAGCGATGTCAGAAGATTCCACAGAGTCCCGGAGCAGAGCCTATACTAGCGCTCTGCCCGGGACTCCGCTCTGGGGAAGACCCTGACAACACTGTCCATATGTGGACACCGATGTCAGAAGATTCCACAGAGTCCCGGAGCAGGGCCTGTACTAGCGCTCTGCCCGGGACTCCGCTCTGGGGAAGACACTGACACACTGTCCATATATGGACACCGATGTCAATGAATTCCACAGAGTCCTGGAGCAAAGCCTGTACTAGCGCTCTGCCCGGGACTCCGCTCTGGGGAAGACCCTGACACACTGTCCATATATGGGCAGCGATGTCAGGGAATTCCACAGAGTCTCGGAGCAGAGCCTGTACTAGCGCTCTGCCCAGGACTCCGCTCTGGGGAAGACCCTGACACACTGTCCATATATGGGCAGCGATGTCAGGGAATTCCGCAGCGTCCCGGAGCAGAGCCAATACTAGCGCTCTGCCCAGGACTCCGCTCTGGGGAAGACACTGACACACTGTCCATATATGGACAGCGATGTCAGGGAATTCCACAGAGTCCCGGAGCAGAGACTATACTAGGGCTCTGCACGGGACTCTAGCTCTGGGGAAGCCCCAGACATCGCTGTTCATATGTGGACAGCGATGTCGGGAATTCCAGAGTCCCGGAGCAGAGTCTGTACTAGCGGCTCTGTGTCCCGCGGGCCGCAGATGATAGCCGCAGGGGACGCATGCGGCCCGCGGGCCATGTGCTTGAGACCCCTGCTCTATAGTCACCTATATCTCTGCGCTAGACAATATTTGCGCTTGTGAGCAGTGATTGGAAGTGGGCAAGTAATTTTTTAGACACACTTGCTGCATGCTCGGCGGCCCCTGTCTTTCACACATTGAACATTTGTTTTCTCCAAGACACAGAACTCGATTCATAGGAATACATAAACTCAATTTCCATGCATCATTCAAAGAACTGCAAATCCGTTACCAAAACATATATACGTTTGCAGAAAACACTCTCCTAGCATGCTACTATAGTTTTTATTCGCAATTACGGATAAAATACTGACACATTAATTTCTATCGGCCACGGACACCTTCCCGTATATTAACACGTGTGTGTCCGGGCCATAGAAATGAGCCGCAAAAAATTAAATGTCCTATTTTCCATTTACGGACCGTGCTCCTATAATTATTACTGTGAGAACGGCCTGCAAATGCGGATGACACTCTGCGGCCTGTCCTTACATTATTTACTGACCATGCATACTGCACAGTCGCGTGCATGACGCTTTACCAGTTGATCAGTTTTCGTTCATTTGTTATGTTTGGTGTTTACGTTCATCATGCGCCACGCAGCAATGAAGATGTACAGGTTTAGGCCTCATGTACACGAGCGTAAGGCTTTTTACTGTTCGCAAATACGGATCCGTAGTCATCCGCAAGTCATCCACATCTGGCACGCTGTCCGCAAATACAGTCTGTAGTGCATCTGTATTTACAGATCCACAAAAAAAGGGAGGCTACAAATGATGTCACCAACATGTGCCAACCCCTTGAAAAAGTCTCCATCGTGAAACCCCTGCCATCGCATAGCAACGCTTCGGCAATTACGGACAGCTACGGATGCACATCCCCATCCAGACTTCTCTGGGCGAGTCCGTGCCGCGTGCGGACAAGAATAGAACATGTTATATATTTTGCGGATCATTTCTACGGCCCGGACACACATCCGTAAATATACGGAAAGGTGTCCGTGGCCTATAGAAATGTATGGGTCGGCAATTTCATCCGTAATTACGGATGAAAATTACGATTGTGTGCATGGGGTCTTAAGGCCCTTTTACACCGGCTGATAAGCGGACGGTGCAGTGAGCGCCGATCAACGAGACATTGATGATCGGCGCTCGCTTGCTCCTGCAACTCGGAGCTATGGATTGGGATGAGCAGTCATTACTCTGATCGCTCGTCCCCATCCATTATTATCATGTCGGCAGCGCGTCTCAGTTTACTGACAACGATAATATTTTACTTTTTTATAACGATACGACCAGCAGATGATCGCGCATTTGCTTGCTTATCTGCTGATCGTTCCCCTGTTTACACACGACAATTATCAGAAACAGGCGTTATATTAAAGAGGCTCTGTCACCAGATTTTGCAACCCCTATCTCCTATTGCAGCAGATCGGCGCTGCAATGTAGATAAGAGTAACGTTGTTTTTTTTATTTTTTAAAAACAAGCATTTTTGGCCAAGTTATGACCATTTTTATATTTTTGCAAATGAGGCTTTCTAAAGTACAACTGGGCGTGTTTAAAGTTAAAGTACAACTGGGCGTGTATTATGTGCGTACATCGGGGCGTTTTTACTTCTTTTACTAGCTGGGCGTTGTGAATGGGAGTGTATGATGCTGACGAATCAGCATCATCCACTTCTCTTCACAACGCCCAGCTTCTGGCAGTGCAGACACACAGAGTGTTCTCGAGAGATCACGCTGTGACGTCACTTCCCCAGGTCCTGCATCGTGTCGGACGAGCGAGGACACATCGGCACCAGAGGCTACATTTGATTCTGCAGCAGCATCAGCGTTTGCAGGTAAGTCGATGTAGCTACTTACCTGCAAACGCTGATGCTGCAGAATCAACTGTAGCCTCTGGTGCCGATGTGTCCTCGCTCGTCTGACACGATGCAGGACCTGTGAGTGACGTCACAGTGTGATCTGCCAGAAGCTGGGCGTTCTGAAGAGAAGTGGATGATACTTCTCATCAGAACGCCCAGCTAGTAAGGGTATGTTCACACGAGGGCGTCCGTTACGGCTGAAATTACGGGGATGTTTCAGCCTGAAAACATCCCCGTAATTTAAGCCGTACCGGCATGTGCAGGCGCTTGAACGCCGCGTCAATTACGGCCGTAATTGGCGCTGCTATTCATTGGAGTGAATGAATAACGGCTCCAATTACGGCCAAAGAAGTGACAGGTCACTTCTTTGACGCGGGCGTCTATTTACGCGCCGTCATTTGACAGCGGCGCGTAAATTACGCCTCGTGTGAACAGACAAACGTCTGCCCATTGCTTCCAATGGGCAGATGTTTGTCAGCGCTATTGAGGCGCTATTTTCGGCCGTAATTCGGGGCAAAAACGCCCGATTTACGTCCGTAAATAGGCCGTGTGAACATACCCTAAAAGTATTAAAAACGCCCCGATGTACGCACATAATACACGCTCACTTGGACTTTTACTTTTAAACACACCCACTTGGATTTTTGCAAGCCTCATTTGCATAACTACAGAAATGGTCTTAACTTGGCCAAAAATGCTCGTTTTTTAAAAATAAAAACGTTACTGTAATCTACATTGCAGCGCCGATCTGCTGCAATAGCAGATAGGGGTTGCAAAATCTGGTGACAGAGCCTCTTTAATGCTCGTCTGCCTGATAATCGTCCTGTGTAAAAACCCCTTTAGAGGGAGATCACACAAAGGCTACCGGTACTTGTTATTGTTTGGGACATTGTTTACATGGTTCTTATCGCTGTATGTACTTGCATGCGTTGTTATATTTGTAGCGGCCGTAAAAGGTATTGCACCACTATCCGCTGCTTAAACAGCGGACCCCCACCGATCTTCTTTCTTTTGTGTCCATTTCTGTGTTTGGTTAAAAAGAAACGGAGCCAAAACCTGCCACAAAAACTATATCTAAACCGTGTGTGTGATTTTGGCCTTCAGCTGGATTTATACACAACATTTTGCTGCGTTTTGCTGTTTTTTAATGGCGTTTTTGTGAGCGTTTTGTGAGGCTTTTTTCTTGTACGGCCGGATGTTACATTGAATTCTATAGTAAAATATCAAATGTACTACTAACTAACTGCGTTTTGGTTTGTGATATTTTTGAGGCAGTTTTTTGACGCAGCATTCTCTGGGTATGGCTTTTTTTCAGGCGTTTTTCTCATAGGCCTCTCTATAGGACTTCAAAAACACCATAAAAAAAGCATGTACAAAATGACACCCAATGAAAAATGCCACTAAAAACACCAGAAAAATCGCATGTTTCATTTTAAAAATGCTGGCGTTTTTAAAAGCGTTTTTTGATGCAGTTTAAAACACCAGAAAAATTGTGTGTGTGAATTAGGCCTTAGGCCGGATTCACACACAACATTTTGCCTCATTTTTGCGAGTTTTTTTGTGGTGTTTTTGGATGTTACAAAATGTTTTAACATAAAAAACGCTTGAAATTCTTGGCGCTTTTTTACAAGCATTAAAAAACGAAAAAGAGAGCACCTTTGCCTTCAGCCTCAGGACATGCCTTCTTCTAGAATATTGGATTCTCAAACTTGGGGTTACATTTGGACATTTGATTCTTTACAGCGTGTATTTCTTATTATAGAATGTAACTAATTGCTATAATATCAAATAACTTCATTACGTTTGCGGCATTTTGTTCTCAGAGGTATTTTTAGCTCGGGGTGTGGAATGGTACAGTCCTAGTTCTCCCCCCTCTGCTGTGTGGTGCAGTCAGAACGTTGACCCGGCAGTGTGGGCGTGGCTACTATTTATGAGCAGTGGAGCGGCTCTGGGTGACACGATAACAGCTGCAGGTCTACAAGTGCGAGAGACGCCATGCCCAGAACGCAGTTGGTCGAGGTCTATGTCGTGTACTGGTGAGAGAGTCCTGTCCTCTGCTTCAGTTATTGCTTGTAGATGGGAAACATGCAGGAATTGGGAGGATCTGTGTGCCCACTCTAAGTAGGACTGTGCTCTACTATAGCATGTACTGGCTGCAGGACTGTAGGATTTCTCCGGTGTTTAGTATTTGCTGGGACTTCTCATCTCTGTTATTACAGCTTGTACTCTGCTATATGTGTCGCCTTTGATCTGTGATCTCTCGCTAAAAGGGATTTTTATATTAAAAAAAAAAAGTACAACTTTAAGATCCTACCTTTGGCCTTCTGCCCTGCTTTCTGTGGGCCGTTCTGATGTGTTGGGCATGGGGCTTGGGTACATGGCTGTTTTACAGATCCATTATATGGCACCTGTTGTCTAATCTGGGTGTTCACTGACTTATTTTTATTTTTTTACATATGGAGGTGCACAAAGGGTTATTTATTTTATATTTGTGGAAAATCTTCAAAAATGTAGTTGTGCCGGTATCAGAGAAACCCTGTATTTAAGGAAGGAAACGGTGCCTCTATGGAGGCATCAAGCAGCGGTACGTGGTGTTTCTACAACCCAGGTCTACAGGCTGCCCTGTCCATGTGATGTCGCTATGGCTGACACATCATTGTGCTGGATTCACAACACCATAGTGGCCAACGGAGACCAGGTAAAACCTTTAAGGCATTATTTACACGACCGTGATATACATCTGTGCGACGCGCGTGGTTTTCACGCGGGTCGCACGGACCTATACAAGTCTATGGGCCAGTGCAGACAGTCCGTGAGTTTTGCGCAGCGTGAGTCCGCTGCGTAAAACTCACGACATGTTCTATATTTCGCAGTTTTTCGCTCATCACGCACCCATTGAAGTCAATGGGTGCGTGAAAACCACGCATACTGCACGGAAGCACTTCTGTGCGAACTGCGTGGTTCGCGCAACAGCTGTCAAACTATGAATGAAAACAGAAAAGCACCACGTGCTTTTCTGTTTACAAACATCCAAACGGAGTGTCATAATGATGGCGGCTGTGCGAAAATCACGCAGCCGCGCATCATATGGTGATGACACACGGAGCTGTTAAGTGCCTTTTGCGTGCGCAAAACGGCACATTTTTTGCGTGTGCAAAACGCACACGCCCGTGTAAATCAGGCCTAAGGCTGAGTTCACACGATGTGTAAATACCACAGATTTTTCCTCAACTGATTTTCTTGGGGAAAATCTGCAGCATAATACAGTAGCAGCAAAGTGGATGAGAGTTGAACAAATCTCATCCACACGCTGCGTAAATGAGTGGGAAAAACGTTCAAATTGACCTGAGGTTTTTTTAATCCGCAGCATGTCAATTGTATTTGTGTAAGACTTCGTTCACATCTGCTCTAGGGCTCCGTTCTGTTGGAGCTTTCCGTCGGAACGGATCCCTGACAGACAAAAACTGAAACCATAGGTTGATTTCAATGGTGACCGATCTGGTGCCAATGGCTTCCGTTTGTCACCGTTGTTTTGGCGGAATGACTAGCGCAGTCGACTGTGGTATTCTGTTAAAACGGCGGAAAACTTGCACAACGCAGGTGTGAATGAAGCCTAATCGCTGCTTTTGTGTTGCTGGTTGTCACCGTTGTAATCAATGGGGATGTAAAACCCACAACAAAAATAGCAAATGAGGTTTTTTTTTTTTGCAGCAGCAGCAGAAAAGCTGCGATTCTGACGTAAAAGACTAAATTTAGAAGAAAATGAAGGTCTTATACTTACCCAGAATTCTGGGGTTCTTCGTCCAGGCTGGCCTCCTGGGATGATGCTTCATCCCATGTGACCGCTGCAGCCAATCACAGGCTGCAGTGGTCACTTGGTCTGAATTGTCATCCCAGGGCTGCAGGTCATCGGAGTGATGTATTGCAATGGTAAGGTGTGTATATATATATATATATAATCTAAATTCACTGCAGACAACAGGGTGTATGTACCTTTATGCAGCATACCCGCCCTGTGTGAACGTGCCCTAATGCACATACTGCAATGTGATGGACACGGGTGCATCGCGCAAGACAGAACTCTGATCCACGTACTGTAACGTGTTGTGCACCTGAGTTTATCACATAATCAGGACACCTATTTGTCCAATGAATGTAAACAATGAAGTTCCAGCAAGCAGAGATCTTGAAAAAGTATATTGTAATATATGCAGGGAAAATGTATCATTACTTGGTGGCCGTTCACATAAATAGGCGTCCATGTAATGCACGGATTGGCCGGGTCCATCAGAGCGGCTAATAGGGTGTCCTCTTGAAGCCGCCCCTTTTAGGCTTTATGCAGAAGGGGATATTATGGCTCTATGTGGGAGCTGTATATATTTGATAACAAAAATGGCATATGACCCAGTCATGGGGAAAGTATACTAAAACTACCCTGACCCAAAAACAATTTGCTGAAGGGTTTTCCTGCAGTCCCATGATCGGTTCTATGCCTGTTTGTGGTTACAACATGGAGTCCTAATGTGGCCGTGTGCATGAGCCCTTGCTGTGGTCCAGATTTATTATTTCCATTTTACCCAACTATATGGCCAAGCGTGGTGTGATCCTAGGTGTTTTCTCACAATGAACATTTATCTAAACTTCCTCAGGCCAAATTCACACGATGCGTAATACATTCAGATTTTCCCGCAGTGTAATTCAGTACCAACAAAGTCAATGACATTCCAGGTAATCGCCTCTACATGTTGCAGAATTTTTCTGCACGTGAAATGACCTGTGGTGCGGATTTTAGAATCCACAGTGAGCAACTTATCTTGCGTTTCCGTCACAGAAGTGTATCTCGCAGCCAAAATCTGCATCAAAATGTTTAAAACGCTTTTTTTTTATTTTTTGTATTTTAGCATTTAGGCCATATTCACACAGGGCAGATACGCTGCATAAAATTACACAGCGTATCTGTCCTGGATGCCGCAGGGAATTCTGGCCAAAAAACCACACCAAATTGTGGTGCAGTTTTTTTTTGTCCGGAATGTGCGCTGTGGAAAATCGCAGGTATAAAAATCATACCCTTAGCTATGGCGACACGTCCCTGCAGCCCGGCCTCCTGGGATGACGTTATATTTCGTGACCGCTGCAGCCTGTGATTGGCGGCAGCAGTCACGTGGGGATGAAACCTCATCCCAGGAGGCCGGGCTGGATGCA
This sequence comes from Rhinoderma darwinii, assembly GCF_050947455.1. NCBI lineage: Eukaryota > Metazoa > Chordata > Amphibia > Anura > Rhinodermatidae > Rhinoderma > Rhinoderma darwinii. Next base: position 107,158,550 of record NC_134694.1, on the reverse strand, counting down.
GGAGCAGAGTTCTGGGTAAGTGCTTTTTATATTTTTTGCAGCAGCCGAAGCGCAGTTTTTCCACCGCAAAAATAGCAAGATCTGCTTTTTTTTTTTTCTTTGTGGGTTTTACCTCTTCATTGAATTAGATGGGGGGGGGGGGTGCAACAGAAAAGCAGCTACTCAGCAACATAAATCGACGTGCTGCGGATTAAAAAAACCACCGCAGATCAATTTGCAAACTTTTTTTTTTTTTTTTTTTTTTTATATGCAGCGTGGGGACGGTATTTGTTCAACTCTCATCCTCTTTGCTGCTGCTGTAATATGCTGCAGATTTTCCGAAATTAAAATTGTTGTAGAAAATCCAGTGTTTATGCTACGTGTGAACACGGCCTTAGTGTGGATTTACTGCAACAAATTACGCACGGTCTGAATGTATCCTTAGTTTGTATGGAACTGCAGCGTGCAATTGAGGACTCTGGGACCCCCAGTTATCAAATAGTTACCTCCTATCCTGTGAATAAGTATTATTTTTATTTTTTTTAAAGTGTAGACAAACACTCGCGAAACTTCTGACGTGTCATAGTGATATGTCTGAAGTTTGCATTGGTGGGGGTCCGAGCACTGAGACCCCCACCGATCGCTAGAACGAAGCAGCCGAAGGTCTCGTGTGAGCGCTCAGCTTTTTCGTTTCTGTTCGGCTTTTTCCAGAAATAAATGTATCTGTGTATAGATTCAATAGAAAGTCTGAGCCCGTACTCCGATACATTTATTTCCGGAAAAAGCCGAACAGACACGAAGCAGCGGAGCGCTCACACGAGACCTTCAGCTGCTTCGTTCTAGCGATTGGTGGGGGGGTCTCAGCGCTCGGACCCCCACCAATCCAAACTTCTGACATGTCACTATGACGCGTCAGAAGTTTGTTGAACGTTCAGCTCCACTTTAAATCTAAGAAGTTTGTTTTCAATGTTATGTGAATAGCTTGTCCTATTGTGACACACGTAGATACAAAGTTATACAATGTAGCCTCGGCTTTTCATAATGTCCCTAATATTCTGATTAAATTAATCCTATTCATAAAGTTGAGAAGTTTAAAATCAAACTTTTTTTTTTTTAACTTCTAGTGGCGCCTGAGGGTACCGCCCCAAGGTAAGACGGCTCTTATGTGGTTAGATAATGTAGAGCACTTGCCATAAATCTTCTTGAGAAGCGTCAGGGTGTCTCCGCTCAGTCTCTCATTTAGTCTGGATTGTTTCCTTTCTCCCTTGGCTATTACTGTGTGGTAATAAAAGTGGCGTTGATGGGCACGCTGTATTAAGATTTCATCTACTATGTATTGGGTGTGGTGGAGCGCATGGGTTTCAGAATGAGACGGTCAAAAAATATATATATATATATATATTTTTTAAATTTTCCTCCAATTGCACATTGACAGTAGGGTTTAGCAGGGGGATTACCAAGTGGCTATCGCTGCAGTTTTTGATATTGACCACTAGATGTCTTTCACTCAACACTAGTAGGTAGAGGGTTAATGTTGCCTCTATTGTCAGTGTTCACACATTTTCTGTTGTAGCGTTTGAGTACATTTTTAAGGTCCTTTTACACCAGCAGATCAGCCAAAAACACGTTTGTACAAGCGCTCGTTCCTGATCACTGCCCTGATTGTACGTGGCAGTGAGCAGCGCTCATTTGCTGGCTGATCGAATCTTTTATTCAGGCCAGAGAATCACTTTGCCGGCAGCACATCTCCGTGTAAACAAAGGATGTGCTGCCAACAATATGCAAACTGTATGGAGACGAATGGTCGTATTAAGGATCGTTCATCCCCCACACTCGCGCTGATTGCACCATGTAAATGTACTAAACGAGCAGTGACCGACATGGTGTGATCAACACTAGTTACCGGCAGAAAGTGTCTCTGTGATTGGACCCTGAGGCCAGGTACTCACAGGTCGCATACGCTGCATAAAAACTGCATGCAGCGTATCCGACCTGGAACCCGCAGCACCTTCCGTACGAGAAACCGCCCCACATTGTGGTGCATTTTTTTTCTAACGAAGTTCCCGCGGCCGATCCTTCTCTGTGCGTAGTTCAGCCCCCTACTATGACTTTGCGGTCCATGTGACACTGCAGCCTGAGAAACATCGTCCCAGGAGGCCGGACTGCAGGAAGGAGAGCTTTCTGGGTACGTTGTTTTTTTTTTTTCTGTAGTCACGCTCTCTACGCAGTAATCGCTGCGATTATGCCACAAAAGTCTCAACACTTGGCTTTCGGTTGCGGGTTTTATATCCCCATTGAATTCAATGGGGGAAAACCCGCAGCAGAGAATCAACGAAAATTCTGCATAAATTGACATGCTGCGGATTTAAATTCTGCTCCACAGGTCAATTTAGTTACGTCTGTTTTTTGGGGGTTTTTTTTCCCCGCAGCGTGGGCATTAGATTTACTAAATCTTATTCACTTTGCTGCTACTGTAAATGCTGCAGAATTTCCAGACCATTTCGTTGTGGAAATTCTGCAGCTTTTACGCTACATGGGAACCTGGCCTTAGGGCGCCCTCACACAGAGGTTTTAGGAAATCTGCAGCGTGTCTAGCTGGAAATCAATGCTGAAATATAGAATGCACTACAAACATTGCATTTTTTTTTTTTTTTTAAGGTGCCGTTTTTTTATCCCTTATCAATCCCCCCCGCCCCCCCCCCCCCCCCCCAAAAAAACCTGAAGCAAGCCTTAATATATTTGGGGGGGGGGGGGGGGGGAGAATCTTGCTGTCAACCACCTGTTTCCTGCTAGGTTTCAAAGGATCCATTCAGACATTGAGGTGCAGGGGAAAAATTAATCAAATTACGGCAAAAACGCATACAATTTTTCAAATGTGGTTTTAATCACATCTCAACCACAATGTCTGCATGGACCCTTATGGTTCTTTTACAGACAGACATTCTGCTAGTGACAATAATAACGTGTCGATTTGGTGCTGGTGTATTACATCTACGTGGAGCAATCAGTGCGAGTGTGGTGATAAACGATTGTTAATAGGATCATTCGTCACGATACGGTTTGCATATTGTCCGCAGCACATCTTTACACGGGGAGATGTGCTGCAGACAAATGACTGTTTTGCCTGCATGAAAGATCCGATCAGCCAACAAATTAGTTAACGTGGAACGATCGTTCGTATGAATACTTCCGGTCTATGATCTGTCCGTGTTAAAGGGCCTTGATGTCTCATCCCAGCGCAGATATAACTGATGTGAATTTCTTTTTAGTTTCAGCAGTTGAAGAAGGACCTAGAAAAAAGGTTCCCGTGCCTGCTGAAAGTTGTAAGATCCCCTTCTGTTTAGTGTTTATCCTCCATCCTGCATTACGCAGAATATCTGACTATGTATAACTTGTCCGTTTCAGGATGGTGAAGGCACCCCGACGTCCACTGGGTGGTTGGAAGTGTCCGTTAATGGGAAGCTTGTGCATTCAAAGAAGGTAACTGGACCTGAGGATGATCTGCACTACTGACCGGTCTCTAAGCCTTAGATCAGTCATTCCAAACCTTTTACCACTGGGGGGGGGGCTGGTAAAAAAAAATGTTGCCCATCTGTGGAACCCCTACTCCTACTGTTCAGCCATTCCCACTGAATGAAAGCCTATAAAGGCGTGTTACCATCATGGCCATGTCATATCCACCTCTGGGACCCAACGAGTGATAGCTCAACAAGCTCTTCTACATGGTGGACGTGGGGGCCACGGTCGCAACTGACTGCAGCATACAAGCGTTTAGAAAAAACGCTCCAAAAACGGCCGTAAAAAAAGCCGTGAAAAACGCAAGTGGCTTAAAAATCTTCTGAAAATCAGAAGCTGTTTTCCTTTGAAAACCGCTCCCGTATTTTCAGCCATTTTTGCACGTGCACATACCCTTAACCTTATTTGTATCTGTTAGAATGGAGACGGTTATGTGGACAACTCGAAGCTGCAGAAGATCGTGTCCGCCATAGAGATCGCTTTGAGAGGATGATGACACTGGGAACGTTAGGGAGTTTACTGTGTGAGTAGCAAAGGTGAGCGGTGATATTGAAAATGTGAAGTCTGTAAACTAACAAAAAAAATGGCAACGTATAACCGGAAAGCTACACAATGGTTTTAAACTCCTCCGAACCAGCAGCCCTTGTATCCTTATGACAACACTTCCTGTCTGTGCTCTGGCCTTGTTCAGGGAACATTTGACGTTGAGATTGTAATTGTTTATGTTCACACCGGGTCCTTTGACCGTTCTAGAGCACAAACTGTAAGTGCTGTCATAAGGACACATGGGCTGCCGGCTTCGAGGCCCGTTGCTTCAGGCAATTGCAAATGGGCTGTTGTGTGATTGGTAACGACTATAGAAGTTACTTTTTTCTTTTTTTTTCTTCCTGCAGATGGGATGAGCTCTTGTTTCTTTCAGCTTAGCCGAGCACTTAATGACGGGAAACGCTAAAACGCCGGTGAGCGCGGCCACTCCCTGACAAATCTGTGCAGTAAACCAAGATGAACCGAATGACAGTCACCCATCTTTTTGCTTCTACACTTATTTTTTTATTTTTTCAAAGTAATAAAATTATTTAAAATATTCTTGTTTAGTCTCTTTTCTGGTGCTGAGCATGAAACTTAAAAGGTTATTCCTGTCAGTCATTTATGGCATATCTATGGTTAATTCCATAAATGTCTGATAGACCTGAGACCCACATCTATATCAAACTAGGTACCCGCACATCTGCAGAGAGCTCTCATTTGATTCCAATCCGTTACGGAAACAGACAAGCCCGCTTGGTTGACTGTTTCCATAACTTCTATAGGAATAAATGGAGAGCCGTGTACATGCAAGATAACCATGTGCAGCCATCTCTCTGCCTAGATGTGGTGGCGGGACTGGGGTCCCTGCTCTGGGACCTGCATCTATCGGACATTATGGCTTATCCTGTGGAAGTGTCTTAGATGGGAATAACAATATATGCTTCTATACATATTAAAGGGTGTTTTCAGGGAGCACTTAAAGGGTTCGGACAACTGATGACATATCCACTGGATAGGTCATCGGTGCGGGTCCAATGCCCAGACCCTGCGCTGATCAGCTCCAGTGGGCCCTGGATGTCATTGCCCATTATGCGATGTATGGAGTTGGAAGCGGTTGGCTCTGTACTTGGCATAGCGGCTGAGCTGCAGCTCTGTTCCTACTCACTTGAAAATTCTTTCACAAGGGCCCATGAGCCTTTTTTTTTTTAAATTCTTTATTCTCATGACCAACAGCCACATTTTCCACATACTAAAAATACAGCATGTACATAAGGGAAGTTGGGACACGTATACAGAAATGAAGCTAGATTTCACTGAACAGCGCACTGTAAACAAATCAATAGATAGGACATTGTTGTTCAAATCCATATTAACTGATAAACACACCCCAATAAGTAGAAGAAAGAGGAGACAGAGCAATAGATGAACGAGAAAAAAGTAAAAGGGAGGGAGGGGGAAAGACATCACTTCCCACTGAGGAAGTCCCTTCATCTCCAGAGAGCGCCCACAACTGGCTACTGAACAGTGTCCATCTCTCGAAGAATGTCTTTGTAGGCGTCAGTCCTGGAAACCAATCCAAGGAGACCACGTTAGGCAGAACCTAGCATGGGAGTCATGAACGCAAGAGGTCAGATCCTCCATATGCATGAGGTTGTTAACTGTTGGTACCCAGAGGGACGAAGTGGGAGGAGAGGAACTCTTCCATCGCAATGGAATGCAGTGTCGAGCAGCCATCACTAAAAAGTGAAGCAAGGAGCGTTTGTAACAATTTGCTGGAATGTCGCAGTGATGGAGAAAGAAGGCCGCATCCATGTCAAGACTGGTATCTGTTACATCGCAGATCACCCTCTTAACCCCTCCCCAGAATTCTGTGTAGTGGACAGGACCAAAAGGTGTGGAGAAGGGTACCATTATCCAATCCGAACCTCCAACAAAGGGGGGGGGGGGGGAATACTGTCGGGAAAATACGGTGTAGGCGAACCGGGGTCCTATACCAGCGAGAGAGCAATTTCAAACTGGCTTCCTGATAGCGCGAGCTAATCGATGTTTTATGGGCTAAAGTGAGGATGCGAGTGCGTTAACTTGTGGTAAAGGAGATACCCAGGTCCAACTCCCATTTAGAAATGTAGTCAGGTGGGGGAAGGTCCGGTGGGTTCAGAAGGAGGTGGTAGATCGTGGACAGTGTGTGGCGAGCTAGATCAGAGCCAACACACGTCTTAAAACTGAGATCTAGGAGCTTGGAATAGGGCCGGGGCGATAGTGAAGAACAGAAGTGGCGGAGTTGAATTATTCGCCAATGACCCAAAGGTCAGGCATCCGTGCCAGCTCCGAAAGGGAGAGCCACTCAGAGTCCTTCAGGAATTGAGCTGCCCTAAATACACCTGCCGTAAACCAGGACCGGAAAACTGCATCTGTCGACCCAGAGGGGAAAGAAGGATTCCCCAGGATTGGAGACATGGGGGAGCAGAGAGGCAGTAGGCTTGATCTTACCGTATGAAGGGCACAACACCTCAGCGTGGGGCTAATAGTGGGGTGTTGGCGAAGGGATTTGAGATGACCGATCCAGCGAGGGGGACCGCGGAGAAGCTTTTCTCAAGACCCACCCATGACTTGAAAGGGGCGTGTCTACACCAGTCCACAACGCGTGACCGATGGGATGCTATGTAGTACGACCGGATGTCAGGAAGTGCCAATCCCCCCGCCGCCCTGGACCGACACAGGAGTGCTCGTCTAAGTCTGGGAGGTTTACCATTCCAGACAAAAGAGATTTGTAGGGAGTTGACTGCTTTGAAGAACGACATTGGAACTGCTATAGGAAGAGCTTGGAATAAGTAGAGTAGTTGAGGAAGAATGTTCATTTTAAAGATAGTGCAGCGACCCATCCAACAATGTGCCCCCTGACCACCTAGCACAATCCGCTTTAACTTCTGAAAGAAACGATGGGAAGTTCAGATTAAAGAGTTCCTTCAGATCCGACGGGATGTGTACTCCAAGGTACTTGAGTGCCGCCGAATTCCATTTAAAGCTAAAGGATTGTTCCAATGTGAGTAGAAGGGAGGAGGGAAGGGAGACATTCATGGCCTCTGATTTGGAAAAGTTATTTTGAAATTGGATAAAATGGAAAAGCAACGAAACTCCTGCATAAGAACCCATGAGCCTTTAGCTACACCCCTGGTCCCAGGCAGAGTGCTAGTAGTGCTCTGCCCGGGACTGTGGCTCTGGGGTTATCCCTGACAGCACCGTCCATATATGGACAATGACGTCAGGGGATCCTCCTGAAGCAGAATCCCCAGCCAGAGCGTTGGCAATTCTCTGGCTGGGGATTCCACTCCTAGAGGGAACCCCAAAGGTGCTAACTAAAGGGAGGGGGGCTGTGTGGCACTACCTGGAAAGAGGGGGGGGGGAGATGTGTGGCACAACCTACGAGGAGGGGGGGGGAGATGTGTGGCACTACCTATGAGGAGGGGGGGTATGTGTGGCACTAACTATGAGGAGGGAGGGGCTGTGTGACACTGCCTATGAGGAGGGAGGGGCTGTGTGACGCTGCCAACAAGCAGGGTGGGGGGCTGTGTGGCACTACCTACAGAGGGCACTAAACTTATGGGGGTACAAACTGGGGGCTTAACATCTATATGGGGGCACAAAGTGAAGTTTTACTGCCGCCGCGAGTTCCCTCGCAAAGGGGGCCTTCTATCTGTGTCACCCAAGGGCCCACATAAACCTGGAGTCGGCCCTGAGCGTGATTGCGGTGACTAATGGCTGTAGTGTGAAGTTACGTGACTACTGGTGTTGTCGAGCACAGCCAGTCACACAGCAGGTCTGTTATATTGTATGTCCAGGAATGTAAATCCAACCAGATGAAGATTTGTCGTGAAGGGGCAGTCATAGATCTCCAGTATTTGGATAATCGATTAAGGATGACGGCCAGTGATTCACTGTTTTCTTCTAATACACTGAAGCAGAAATGAATCCTGTTGTATAAACACGTGTGCGTCTGTGACGGTTGCCGACTGCTGACATTAAGGTTGTACAGGCATGTTTGTTCTGGACCCTGAAGGCTTGTTGGTGATGACACACTTTATATAACATCTGTACATCCAACAAGACAGGAAAATGCTCCACCTCATTCATACAGCTTGCTGCATGTTGAGACGGCTAGAAGTTCAAGCTAGAAAACCTTGATGGGTAAACTGTAGGGCTTACCATCACCCAATTGACCAGCCATTAATCGGCAGTTAAGAGATGGGGCACGGGGGAAAGTAGTGGTTTCCGGATGTATGGATCTCTCAAGGACAGTGAGGTCCTTTCCAATATACCAGTGTGGCTTTGCTTTAGTCCCTGCAGGATCTTGACTATGTAATGTGGATGGGCAAGATGTTGCTCCTGCCTGGGAGAACCAACCTGACTGATGCTAATGGTTTCCCCAAGATGAGGTCTGGTAGCTAATCCCCCCCCCCCCCTCTGAAAATGACGTTCACACTCAGCTGAGCCAATCGTGCAGGTTTATGCAGGAGTCCGGTGATATTGTTTGGATCTATGGCCCACAGCGAACATCTTGTTTTTTTGCCACTTTCCATCTCCTCCTGTTTTTCAAATAAAGATCTACAAATCCTGCCCACAGCTGGCACTAGAGGAAGCCTAGTACATACTGTTTTATAAAGTTCCATGTATACGAGGTGCATCCCAGAAGTAATAAGGATGATTTCCCAAGAAATCCTTTTATTTAAAAAAACCACAACATACAATTTGGCTCAATCGCCTTCAGAGTAAGTTCCCTCGGACTGAACACAACGATTCTACCGCCCCTGCCATTCGCTGTAGCTGTGCTGGAAGTCTTCATGTGAGAGGTTGTTCAAAGCCCTCGTCGTTGCTGACTGGACGTTTTCAACAGTACGAAAATGGTGTCCTTTCAGGTGAGTTTTGATTTTGGGGAACCAAAAAAAAGTCCAACAGGAGAACTGATGATTCTCCTGCTTATCAGATACGATTTTTGGGATGAGTTTTGCACAAATTTTCCTCATGTTGAGTTTCAGTAATGATTCAATGAACCGCTGTTTTTGGTATTCCTACCTCATCTGCGATTAGCCTGACATTTAAACGTCGGTCCTGATCAGTGGCGGATTATCATATGGGCAGTTCGGGCGGCCGCCCACGGCTCCCAGGGGCCCCATGGCCACCTGAACCGCACATCATTTAAAAAAAAACATATTGCAGCGCGCTAGCGCCGCAAATGGGGTGGAGGGGCGGGCTGAGAGGGAATAAAGCCGCACCGTCCGCCCTGCTGCCTCTCTGAGGGGGCGGCGGCGCATCTGAAACCACCCGCCGCCACTCCCTCCTGCACTAATTGTACCTGTGTCTATAGAACGCAGGTGCAATTACATGCATAAGCTCTGTGGCCGGGTACGCTCTGTGCCCGACCATTCAGCGCCTTACAGTGGCGCTGATTTGCAGGGCAGAATAAGTTGTCCTGCCAATCAGCGCCTTTCAATTTGTTGAAAGGCGCTGATTGGCGGGGGAAGTAATTCTGCCCTGCAAATCAAAGATGGTAGCGGCACGATGACGTCATGACATCAGGGACTTCCCCTGGAGCGGGCCCCTACTCCTGAAGCGGTATCCCCGGCCACAGCGGCAGACGCTGTGGCCGGTGATTCCGCTCCAGAAGTCCCTGATGTCACTGTCCATATATAGGCAGTGAAGTCGGGGACATCTCCTGGAGCGGTCCCCTACAGTGGCGCTATCTACAGGAAGGGGGGGGGGGGAGTGCTATGTACAAGGGGGCTGTGTGGCACTACCTACAGGGGGGCAGTGGCAGTATGTACAGGATGCTGTGTGGCATTATCTACAGGGGGCAGTGTGTGGTATTATCTACAGGGGGGCTGTTGCAGTATCTACAGGGGGAAGTGTGTTGGAAAAAAATTTACTTGAAATTCATCCGTTTTGCAAAACGGGTCAAAATAAGCCGTTAAAAACGGAAACACAGCCCTGAAAAGAAACGGATGCAAAACGGCTGAGAAAAACGGACCAAAACGGTCGGTTTTATCGGCCGACACTCGGACCCTGTCGTGTGACTAGAGACTAAGGGTATGTGCACACGATGAGAGGCTTTTACGGCTGAAATGACAGACTGTTTTCAGGAGAAAACAGCTGCCTCGTTTCAGACGTAAATGCTCCTCCTCGCATTTTGCGAGGCTTCTCTGACAGCCGTAAATTTTGAGCTGTGCTTCATTGAGTTCAATGAAGAACGGCTCAAATTACGTCTGAAAGAAGTGCCCTGCATATAATGTATATAAGTGTCCTGCATATAATGTATATAAGTGTCCTGCATATAATGTATATAAGTGTCCTGCATATAATGTATATAAGTGTCCTGCATATAATGTATATAAGTGCCCTGCACTTCTTTTGACGAGGCTGTATTTTTACGCGTCGTCGTTTGACAGCTGTCAAACGACGACGCGTAAATGACAGGTTGTCTGCACAGTACGTCGGCAAACCCATTCAAATGAATGGCAGATGTTTGCCGACGTATTGTAGCCCTATTTTCAGACGTAAAACGAGGCATAATACGCCTCATTTACGTCTGAAAATAGGTCGTGTGAACCCAGCCTTATATCTTTTGTTCCAGTCCTATCTCTCATTCTTTCCTCGTCTACATCTCGGGCTTCTTCTGTCTCTTTCCTCCTCCGATGATGCTCTTATTCTTCTGCTTTACTACTTTCTCCCCTACTAGGTAATTTTCTTCTATTCCTTTCTCTGTAAAAATAAAAGAGTTATTAGTAATGAACGACCTTTAGTAATATTTTACATTTAAATCCTGCTTTATTTTTTCTTTTGTACGTCTTCTTTCTTTTAGATCCACTTTTAATAAATTCAGGAGGTCTCAAGAAAAATATATCCTAAGGCCTCATTCACATAACTCAGAGTATTTGACACCATATATTGGTACACAATGACATATAAATGTAATGTATAAAAAGTAAAGAAGCTGTAGAGTCTAGAAGAGGGTGAAGGCTATGGGCATTGGTGGCGAAGCTGTAAGGGGTGCAACTACCCCAAATAAGAGACCAGCGATGTAAGAGTAACTCATACTGGGTGCAGGGGCGGGTGGCAGCCATGGAGTAGAGAGTGTGGCAGGGTAATTAGGTAGAGTTTAGAGGGAGCTGGATAGTAATATACTGGCTGCTCAACTAGACTCCCACCTCACCCCTGACTGTTGTCCTCGTGCTCCTCCAGCCAGTCTGTAAGTAGCAGCTAGCTAGTAGGTAACACAAGTGCACACACCTCTGGGCTGACAAACAGGGCCAAACTGGCCATACGGCAGTTCTGGCAAATGCCAGATGGACCGGTGAACAGTGGGCCGCCTGCTGGCCACCCAAACGATCAGTGTCTCAGGCGGCAGGGTACAGCATTTCTAAGGGGGCGGCACAGCAGCTAAGAACTGCTGTCCGACTGTAATAGCAGCCGCGGTCTGTGCTGCTATTACTAAAACTCCCTGTGCTACTTTAAAGGGAATGTGTCGCTAGAATTTTTTTTTTAGTTAAACAATTATTATTTGAGTGATTACACATTGTTTTAAATTTGTTTTAGATTCTAATTTATAACATTTCCATGTGCTGGCCACTAGAGGGAGCAGATCCCAAAATTGCAGCATGGTCAATGTGGTAAAGCAACCTCATTGCTTTATGCTGCAAATTTGGGGTAGACACACTCTCTCTAGTGTCCTCACACAATCCCCCCTCCCTTATTCTGGCTAGTGCCAGGAGAAGGAGGGGTTTGAATCTTCAAACCTCCTACACTTTGTGCCATTTTCTGAGCGGCTGCACAGTGTAGGAGGATTAGATACAGTGGTAATCAGACAGTGTAACACAAACATAATACACACATCACATACACAAACATAACTTACCTGCTCCTGCCACCGCCTCCGCTCCTATACCTTGCGCCTTCGCTTCCTTATACATATGGCCGGAAGCCGCGGCCGGAAGTCGTCATCTTACTGTCCGGCAGGGGCTTCTGGTCCACATGAAAATGGTGCCGGATTTCGCTCTGCGAGCGAGCTTCGTTTTGGTCTGTGTGGGAGCGGCGCATGCGCCGTTCCCACACAGACGGTGTACGCTGCAGTGAATGGAACGGCTCCCGTTTGCATTCTCTATGGGGTTGTATGTGCCATATTCCATCTTTGTATGTGTCGTTAATCGACACATACAGAGATGAAAATAAAAATGGCAGCCCCCATAGAGAAGTAAAAATAAGAAAAAAGTAAAAAGTAGAACACAAGAACACAAATAAATAACATTTATTTTAATATCATACTAAAATCAATATGATAAAAAATAAATACATTTCATGACACCTTCCATTTAAAATCTGCCCGTCCAGCCCCCCTTCCCTACTCTTCACACAACCTCCGCTCCTGCCGCTGTTACCAGTCGGGACTTGCGGGAGGGGGAGGGGAGACTGTCGGCGGCACTGTGTCGGGCTGTGAGCAGGAGAAGGTCTGGAGTGAAGAATCTCACCCCATCAACCTGCTGAACTCCCTTCACAAATATCCTACATAAAAAGTAAGTGCATGTGTATTTACAATGTGTACTTTATATGTGTACAATGTGTGTATGTATATATATATATATATATATATATATATATATATAGTTTGTTTGTGTGTATATAGTGTATATATATATATATATATATATATATATATATATATATATATAGTGTGTGTGTGCGTGTGTATATATACAGTGAGGGAAATAAGTATTTGATCCCTTGCTGATTTTGGAAGTTTGCCCACTGTCGAAGACATGAACAGTCTAGAATTTTTAGGCTAGGTTAATTTTACCATTGAGAGATAGATTATATGAAAAAAAAAAAAAGAAAATCACATAGTCAAAATTATATATATTTATGTGCATTGTGCACAGAGAAATAAGTATTTGATCCCCTACCAACCATTAAGAGTTCAGCCTCCTCCAGACCAGTTACACGCATTAAAGACAGCTGTCTTACATGGTCACCTGTATAAAAGACTCCTGGCCACAGACTCAATTAATCAGTCTGACTCTAACCTCTACAACATGGGCAAGACTAAAGAGCTTTCTAAGGATGTCAGGGACAAGATCATAGACCTGCACAAGGCTGGAATGGGCTACAAAACCATAAGTAAGACGCTGGGTGAGAAGGAGACAACTGTTGGTGCAATAGTAAGAAAATGGAAGACATACAAAATGACTGTCGATCGACATCGAACTGGGGCTCCATGCAAAATCTCACCTCATGGGGTATCCTTGATCCTGAGGAAGGTGAGAGCTCAGCCGAAAACTACACGGGGGGAACTTGTTAATGATCTCAAGGCAGCTGGGACCACAGTCACCAAGAAAACCATTGGTAACACATTACGCCGTAATGGATTAAAATCCTGCAGTGCCCGCAAGGTCCCCCTGCTCAAGAAGGCACATGTACAGGCCCGTCTGAAGTTTGCAAATGAACATCTGGATGATTCTGAGAGTGATTGAGAGAAGGTGCTGTGGTCAGATGTGTAGCGCCCATGGCCGCGGGCCGTCGGGTTCACTCACCTACCGACGCCCGCAGCCATGGATCTGTGAGCGCTGGCCTCCGTCTCCCTCCTAGGAGATGCCAGCGCTCACTTCCGCTCCATCTAGCCGGGTCCCGTAGGGTGCGCGCGCACGCTCGCACCCGCTCTTAAAGGACCAGCGCGCGCACATGAAAACAATTATCATTAACCCACGTGATTCCCTGCCCTATAAGAATGCCCCAGCCCTTCTGATCCTTGCCTGAGCGTTGTTAGTCTTTCCCTGTCTGTCTCGCAAATGGTCGCTTAGTGTTTCCCGTTCCAGCTGTTACCCGTGCCCTGTTACCGTTCCTGTATTCCGCATTGTTCCTGTGCCTACCCGTGTTCAAGTGTCATCTGCCACGTCAAGTGCCGTCTGCCACGTCAAGTGCCGTCTGCCACGTCAAGTGCTATCTGCTCATCGGATACTGCCCGCCACGTCTGGCGCCACTTTCCGCACCTGCCTCCATCCGTGCTGAAGCCACAGTCACCGTCCGGACTATTTCAGGTACCTAAGCATTACTGTCTGCTATCTTACTTTCACATAGACTGTGACCTGGTCATCTGCCTCCCCGCTACGGCGGAGCGGCCTAGTGGGTCCACAAACCCAGTGACCATGACAGTACGCTCAGGCCATGGAACCCGCTGGCCAGCCGAAGACCCCAGTACAGAAGATTCAGACAGAGATGCATGACCTACGCACTCGTCAGGATCAACTCCTTGAGGCGGTGAATTCTATTCTGGTCCGCCTGGATCTACTCGCTGTTCCACCCCCGGTTCTTCCTCCAGAAGCTGTTGCCGTGCCACTGCCTGTTGCTCCCCCTGTTTGTTCCGGATCCTCAGTTCCTCTGCCTCTTCCTCCTCGCTATGACGGTGACCCCAGAGCATGCAGAGGATTTCTCAATCAATGCACGGTGCATTTTAGGCTACGGCCTCATCTCTTCCCCTCCAAGGAAGCTAAAGTAGCGTTCATCATCTCCCTCCTCGCTGGCAAGGCCCTCGCATGGGCAAACCCAATCTTGGAGCAACAAGGACCTGTATCCGCGGACCTTGCCTTGTTCCTGCAGTCCTTTCGTGCCGTGTTCGAGGAGCCGGGTCGAACATCCTCTGCCGCAGCCACTCTGTTGACCCTCAAGCAAGAAGGCTCCACAGTAGGGGAGTATGCGATCTCCTTCCGTACCCTAGCAGCCGAGCTGGCATGGAACAATGAGGCACTGGTGGCGACCTTCTGGCAGGGACTGTCCTCTCACATCAAGGACGAACTGGCAGCCAGCGACCTTCCTTCTACCTTGGATGCCCTCATCCTGTTAGCCACCCGGGTTGATATGAGAATCCGGGAGCGCTCTCAAGAGGTTCGTCAGGAGAGCCGGGCCCACAGACCAGCACCCCCTGCCCAGAGACCACAATTGTCCACTCCTAGTGCGCTACCTGAGGAACCCATGCAGGTAGACAGAGTCCGGTTATCTGAACAGGAGAAGCAGCGCAGACGCTCCTCTGGACTTTGCATGTATTGCGGCCTCAAGGGTCATTTTGTGCGTCAATGCCCACAGAAACCGGGAAACTCCAGTACCTAGGGTTGGTTGGAGAGGCAACTCTAGGTGGAACGTCTCCAAACGTTAAAACCTCTTCCAAATTATCGATACCTGTGGCCATCGTCACCGGACAGGCATCACATCCTTCCTCCGCCTATCTTGACTCTGGAGCGGCTGCTAATTTTATCCACCAAGATCTAGTGGATCGGTTTCAACTACCCACAGTCCGTCTGGAGAGACCCCTGGCAGTTGCCTCGGTGAATGGTCTACCGCTGCCTGATCCAATCATGCTCATCACTGAGCCGGTGACATTACGGGTCGGAGCTCTTCACTCAGAACAGATCTCCTTCCTGGTACTACCCAAGGCTATCAATCCTATCCTGCTGGGTCTGCCATGGCTCCGTCTACACGCCCCAACACTCGACTGGAGTTCTGGAGAAGTTCTTCAATGGGGTTCCAGATGCCATAGCCATTGCCTGTCACAAGGCCATCCTGTTGTGCCCCCTCTGCCTCATTCACTCTCCGATCTACCTTCTCAGTATGCCAGTTTTGCGGATGTCTTCTGCAAACGAGAGGCTGAGACGTTTCCTCCACATCAGAGTTATGACTGTCCCATTGAACTGGTTCCCAATGCTTCTCTTCCCCGTGGACGAGTATATCCTCTCTCCTTGCCAGAGACGTTATCAATGTCAGCCTATATCAAGGAGAACTTGGAGAGGGGTTTTATTCAAAAATCTTCCTCCCCGGCCGGGGCAGGATTCTTCTTCGTTAAAAAGAAAGATGGATCTCTACGACCCTGCATTGACTACCGTGGTCTCAATTAGATCATGGTCAAAAACAAATACCCGTTGCCACTCATTTCCGAGCTGTTTGATCGCATACGAGGAGCCAAAAAATTTTCCAAGCTAGATCTGCAGGGGGCCTATAATCTAATCCGGATTCGCCGGGGTGATGAATGGAAGACGGCATTTAACACCCGCGATGGGCACTACGAATACCGAGTGATGCCCTTCGGACTGTGGAACGCTCCCACAGTATTTCAGGAGTTCGTTAATGACATCTTCCGAGATCTCCTCTATACGTGTGTTGTAGTTTATCTCAATGATATTCTAATATTCTCCCCAGATCTGATGACCCATCGGAGGCACGTTCGTCAAGTTCTTCTGCGACTAAGAGAGAATCGCTTGTATGCCAAGTTAGAGAAATGCACATTTGAAAAGAGGTCTCTGCCCTTCCTGGGCTATGTCATCTCGGATCAAGGCCTTAAGATGGACCCTGAGAAGTTAAAGTCTGTCCTGGAATAGCCACGTCCACAAGGCCTAAGGGCCATACAGCGGTTCCTGGGTTTCGCCAATTTCTACCGGCAGTTTATTCCAAACTTTTCTTCTCTGACGGCCCACATCTCTACCCTTACCAAGAAGGGTGTGAACGCCAAGGTGTGGACTCCGGAGGCAGAGTCCGCATTCATTAGCCTCAAGAAAGTTAGGAAAGTCGCCCTCCAAAATAGAATGGCTCTTGATTATCTGTTAGCAATAGAAGGTGGAACTTGTGCTATAATAGGTGAAGAATGTTGCACCTGGATTGAAGACTCACATGACCCCATAGAGGCACACATGAATAAGGTAAAGGAATTGCAGAAAAAAGCTAGAGATATATCTAAGGAGGGATGGAATCCCTTTTCTTGGATGGGATCTATTGGTGTTTGGGTTAATAATATGCTTTCTGGATTGCTGAAACCCATAGTGGTAGTGATAGGACTGATTTTAATGCTATTAATTGCCTGGAAATTATTAATGTGTTGTGTTTCTCGTTGCAGTAAAGATGTGGATACATCTATACTCTAAACATGATGACAAAACAGCTACAGAGTTGATCGTCTGACAGCCAAGCTCGACTACCCGCCTCTCCTGAAGACCCCTCAGCTTTTTGAGAGTAGGGTGGAGGACATCATCTCTGAGAAGAGGGTCCCACAGATGCACCCCAGCAGTTTGAGCACCACCCTTAAAGAACAGTCAATGCTCTGAGAATGATTTCACCGGGGATTTCTCCGGGGTGGTCCTTGTGATGTGATGCATCTCTGGCCGGCTGTTGTCATCTACAATAGTTAGAAAAGAGTTTGTGTGTGTGTTTTGCTATCAATACAACATATGGACGATTTAGTGGAAATTGCTACCAAGAAACAGTCAAGAATAGATGTTTGACATCTCATGGTCTATGCAGCTTATCTGTATACTCTGTGAAGTACGGACTGTCTCGGGGGTGGTTTCCAGGATAGGAAGGATGATAGTTAGTTAGTGAGAATAATATATATATATGTGTGATAATGATATTATCAAAAGGGTGAAATGTGAAAGAAATTATTTAATTCCACCATTTTGTCTTCTATTCTATATTTCCATTTTAACTTCAATATAAGAGTGATATTTTGAGAGAATGCATTTCTGTTTTTGCTGTGTTAAGGAATTGAATCAGCAAGAATAAAGGCTGAGGGAAAACTGATGACTCAAGACCCCACCCTCTACGCCCTCCTTACAGAATACAGAAGATGATAAGGACTTACCATTCAATGACTTGATAGGAAAATATTGCAATGCTAAGAAAATATTGTGAATGTAATTTGTTTTGTGCAAACTCAAGAGAATATATTACAGCTGATGTAGTAAAAGTTCAGTCTAAAAAACTGTATATAAGCCCACTCATAATGTATGTAAAAGGCCGTCTGCCATCACTTGCTGAGTGACATCATTATGACACTGCTGTGAAACCTTCTCATGAGGAAATAAATATGAATGAATCTGGAGCAACTGTTTGACTTTGAATTATCTACAACATGTGCAAACCTCATCATCAACTACAAAAAATGTCTGACTGCTGTGCTTGCCAACAAGGGTTTTGCCACCAAGTATTAAGTCTTGTTTGCCAAAGGGATCAAATACTTATTTCTCTGTGCACAATGCAAATAAATATATATAATTTTGACAATGTGATTTTCTTTTTTTTTTATATATATAATCTATCTCTCACTGAAAAAATGTACCTAGCCTAAAAATTCTAGACTATTCATGTCTTTGACAGTGGGCAAACTTACAAAATCAGAAAGGGATCAAATACTTATTTCCTTCACTGTATATATGTATATATATATATATATATATATATATATATAAAGTGGGTGTGAGTGTAGAACGCTATAGCTGTTGTATTTATTTCACTCGTAGTTTAAATACTGCAGATTTTACCAATGGATTTCGTTGTGGAAAATCCGCATCATAAGGGCTTGTCCACACGTATTGGAATTGCTGCAGAAAATGGTGCGTGTTTTGTTGCATTTTTCTCAATGCTGGGAGATGGTCACATTCCTCAGCGGAGATTGACATGCTGCGGTACGAAATATACGCACCGCAGGTCAATTTCTGGTCGGAAATTTTACGCAGCGTGTGGATGAGATTTGTTAAACCTCCCCCACTTTGCTGCTACTGTTTTCTGCTGCGTATTTTCCGTCAACAATTCAGGAAGGAAAATACGCAGCAATTCTGTTACGTGTGGACGAGCCCTAACACAGTAGCAGCAGAGTGGGTGGGATTTGAACAAATCTCATCCACACGCTGCCTAAATTATAAGCAGAAAAAAACGCTCAGAAATTTACCTGCGGTATATTCCGCAGCATATCAATTGTATTTGCGTAAATGCTGCTTATTTGTTTCGGGTTTTCCCCATTTAATTCAATAGGGAGGTAAAACCCGCAACAAATAGCAGATGTTGTTTTTTTGCGGCAAAAAAGCAGCGATTCCACCGCAAAAAAAACGCAACTCGGAAATTCTTTAATCTTATACTTACCCAGAATTCTGTTTCTTCGTCCGGGCCAGCCTCCTGGGATGACGTTTCATCCCATGTGACCGCTGCAGCAAGTTATTTTCTCTGATGAAGCCCCCTTCAAACTGTTTGGGACATTTGATTGTCCAGAGAAGAAAGGGTGGGCGCTACCATGAGTTCCGTGTCATGCCAACAGTAAAGCATCCTAAAAACCAGTCATGTGTGGGGTTGCTTTTCATCCAAGGGCGTGGGCTCAAAACTTTGCCTAAGAACACTACCATGAATAAAGAATGGTATCTATGCATCCTCCAAAAGCAACTTCTCCCAACCATCCAGTAGCAACCTCTCCCAACCATCCAGGAGCAACCTCTCCCAACCATCCAGGAGCAACTTCTCCCAACCATCCAGGAGCAACTTCTCTCATCCATCCAGGAGCAACTTTTCCCAACCATCCAGGAGCAACTTCACCCAACCACCCAGGAACAACTTCTCCCAACAACCCAGGAGCAACTTCTCCCAACCATACAGGAGCAACTTCTCCCAACCATCCAGGAGCAACTTCTCCGAGCCATCCAGGAGCAATTTGGTGATGAACAATGCTATTTCCAGCATGATGGACCATGTCACAAGGCAAAAGTGAGAACTAAGTGGCTCGGTGAACAAAACTCTGAAATTTTGGGTTCATGGCCAGAAAACTCCCCAGATCTCAATCCCATTGAGACCCTGTGGTCACTCCTCAAAATGTGGGTGGTTAGTATGACAGCATGGTGGCTTGGGGCTTAAGTGCCTAGGTCTGGTTTGCTATGGAGTTATCACATGTCCCTAGGTTCAAAGCATCCTGCATGTGTGGTAGAAGGCGATCTCCTCACTTATATGAGTTTGTTGCTTGTGCTTGGTGATGTTTTTCCAACAATTTTGGCAAGCAGCTGATGCTCAACAGGGCAATGCAATTCTCCTTTAAAAGAATGCCTCGCCTTGTGAACCTGCACTGGTGAAAGACTTTCAAAACTGAGACACGAGAATCCTGGGGATAGAACTAACATGTCTCTGACACTTCTAGTTTATCAGCAGAGAACATTACCAGTGCACTACCTCTGCTGCTGAGAGCCAGCCACAAACTCTTCCAATGATGACATGTTCTTATTCCTGATGGAAGTAATGACTTTATTTGGTCTTATGGGGACAATAAGAAAGCCAAGATGCCAATGTGAGCTGCTGGTGAGGTGATTAAGTGGTGTCTAAAGAGTGAATGTCTTCTGTGCAGCCCCTGGTTCAAATCCTGGTTCAAATCCTGATGTGTGGATTGTCCAAAATGGTACTTTGCTGGATGGGGTTTAAAGTGGTGTGGAGGCAGTGCAGTGAGGTTGTTGCTGCATAAGAAAGTTAATTGTGTAAAGACAGTTACTTATGCAGCTGTCTCTTTTGAGACAGCTGTACTTATATAGTAGATTATTACAGATTTCAGCAATATACTCATCACTCAAACAGGTATCATAATCCATCCCTCCATAGGTGGCACTTTGGGAAAGGGGAACCTGCCCAAGGTCACCAGAAGGACAACATGGGGGTTAGAGCCCACATTGTACAGAAGTGATTCCTGCACTCAACTCGGATCACGCAAGCTGTGAGCTAGCTGCATGGCAGCCTTACAAGGGCACATTTTTCACCTCTTTTAAAAACGGGTAATCGGACTTTGAACAAGGAAAACCTTGGATGACATTGGGACATGACAGCACGGTGGCTTGGGGGTCAACTGCTTTTAAGGCTGGAGATCGAACTCACATGGTCCGCACGCCTCTAATTCATTAGCAGAGATCTTTACCAGTGCGCTACCTCTGCCTTCAACTGTTGGCAACAAATTCTTCCAAAGATGACGTGTTCTTATTCCTGCTGGAAGTGACGTTTAAATTTGGTCTTATGGGGACAATAAGAAAGCTCAGAGATCAGCCTGAGCTGGTGGTCTGGTGCTTAAGCAGTGTCTTCTGTGTGGACCCCGGCTCAAATCCTGAAGTGTGGCCTTGTCTGAGAGGATACCTTGCTGGGTGGAGGTGGTGTAGTGAGGAGGTTGCTGCATAAGAAAGTTACTTATGCGGTTGAACCAGTTCTCTTTTACATTACATTATTGCAGATTTCAGCAATATACTTATCACTCAATCAAGTACATAACTATGATGCTAGGAGCCCGGCTCCCTGCAGTGTGTTCGGTCCAGGACTTGCGGCCGAAATACGTTCCGTCCTTTATGGACCGAACATGCTCGTGTGAATCCACCCTAACTGTCTAAGGGAAACAGAAAGACAAGGCTACAGTGGGCAAAAACTGGATCACTGAGCAGTAGAAAAACCATTGTCTGGTCAGATTAATCCAGATTTCTGTTCCACCATGCTGATAGGAGGGGCAGAATTTGGCGCAAGCAGCATGAATCGATGAACCCTCCCTGTCAGGTGTGAACAGTTCAGGCTGGTGGAGGTGGAGCAATGGAGTGGGATTTTTTTTTTGGCACAGCCTTGGTCCTCTGATACCTGTGGATGGACGTTTGAACAGTAGGACTTACCTAAGTATCGTGGCCGACCAAGTTTATCCCTTCAGCTGTTTACGCTATGGCAGAGGGACACTTTAGCGGCAACTGCGAGAAGCTCTCCTGTCCGCATGGGCCAATATTCCTGCAGAACAATCAGCTAGTGGAATCCATGCTATGACGAATTGCTGCAACTCTGAAGGCCAAAGTAGGTACAACGCGCTACTGGATGGGTGTCTCTAATAAAGTGGCCATTCAATATATATATATATATATATATATATATATATATATATATATATATATATATATATATATATATATATATATATGTATAACCATTGCTATAACTATATATATATATATATATATATATATATATATCTCTATCATCATCATATAACAATAAATATATCAACACGCGTAAGAAAAAAAATATTGTAGCATGCTCCAATTATAACTGCAGAGCCATGTGCTGTTGCATTGAGTCTTCATATGGCGCTGTATTATGGATATATTCTCCCCTAGGAGCATTGAACATCTCCAAAACAACATCCGATAGAACACGCTAACGTTTTTTGTATCAGATTCATACAGAAGCCGACAAAATAAAACTCCATATATTCCACTTTTGCATTAGAGCCCATGAGGCTTTAGCTTCTGATAGGCATCACTTAAAATAAGAAGATTTCAGGCAAAAGTGTTTAGAGAGCAGGGGAATATTCATTCAAGCTGGCTGACAAATTCTTTATTACTACTGACTAAACCTAAGCATCTAATCTCAAGCGAAATTAGGATTTCCACATTGTGGTCATATAACTGTTTTCCACTAGGTGGTGCTAGGTCCATGGTATTAAACATTAACCTACTCAGTGTTGTCATTCTATTTTCCATCAGAAGGTGGCGCCACAGACTGATCTCAACAGAGCTGGTTCTACTTACACTTCTTATCCAGGTTATTAAAAAAAAAAAAGTAACATCTGCAAATATCCTGAACAAAAAAAACGTCAGACCAGATCCTCTAAATATATTTAGAACCGACACTAGACCCCATAATTATATTCATATTTGACATATTAAATTAAGACCCCCCAGACTGGACCTCCTATAATATCAGACATAGACCAGACCCTCTGTATTAATATTAGACCCCAGACCTGACCATACCCCGATTATATTTAGACCCCCTAAATATATTCAGACCAGACCTCCTAACTTGTTCAGACCCCAGAATAAGAGAGATGTGCTGCCGAGAACGCTGATTTTTTTAATCAGCCGATGAGCGATCGTTTGCCCGCTCATTGGCCGGTGTAATAGGGCTTTTAGGGTCTTGACATTTTATTTGGCAGGTTCTTTAATAATGTTGACAGAGGCCCAAGTGATTTATATTGTGTCCCCCCTTCTGTACGGTTGTGTGTGACCTCCAGATGATTATCTCATTCCAGAGCGGATTTCCTGAAGTTCCAGCTACAATAAAACACTTTGTCCGGGAGTCGGTGTTAGAAGAGTCCTGGTACCGATCACTGCCGGTGCTGGCAAAATAATGTTTACTGACAGGGGGTGTAGCTATGCAGAGGTAACAGTCACCCCAGGGTCCTGGTGCTTCAGGAAACGCAAAGTCACCCCCCCTTAAGGGGTTTAGGTTAATAAGACATGGCCTATTTTGGCCTTCAGGACGCAATGGTTTTGTTTTTTTCATCACTGCATTCTGAACGCCATACGTTTTTTTTGTATATTTCCATATACGTAGCAGTTTTACAAAAAACCTCTGGTGGGACAGAAAAAAATAGCAATTCCACCATTGTTTTTTTTCACGCTGTCCATACTGGATAAATAACATTTTAGCTTTATTCTATGGGTCGTTACGTTTATGTGTCGATTTTTCTTTATATTTTACTACTTTTGCCCAATAGAAGCATTTTTCATAGAAAAAAACTTTTTTTTTATCGCCGCATTCTGAGAGCCATAACTTTTATATTTTTCCATCGCTGTAGCTTTAGAAGGGCTCGTTTTTTGTCGGACAATTTATACTTTTCAGTTGTACCATTCTGGGATAGAGATAACTCAGTGATTCATTCTTATGCATTTTTAGAGGGGGGGTTAATGGAAAGAAATAGCAATTCCATCATTGTCTTTTGGGATTTTCTTTTATGTTGCTCCCTCCCTCTGTTTACAAGGTCCACATCCTGGGCCTTGTAAACGAGCGGCGATCAACGAAACAGCTCAGCGCTCGTTTGGCTCCTTCCACAAGGCGCTAGTATGGGGACGAGCGCTCGTTACTCCGATCGCTCGTCCATATACATTTCTATCATGACAGCAGCACGTCCCCCTATTTACACAGGGAGATGTGCTGCGGACAACGATAATATTTTCGGCATTTAAAATGATACGATCTGCCGATGAACGAGCGTTTGCCGATGAACGATCGCTGCCATGTGGGGCAATTATTGGAAACTAAATTCTGCGTTGCCGCTATTGACTGCGATATCCAATGGGGTTAAAACCCTGGGATCGGGGTAAAGACTGATCCCGGCCATTACAGCGGGATGTCAGCTGTATGTTACAGTTCGCACGTGTAAAAACTCCTGGACACCTGTAACAGCTCCTGTGCCTGCACCATCACCATGGCGTAACAGTGATCTAATGTGTATAGGAGCCGCTGATTGACGCCCGACAGCAGATGTTTTAATGAAACAGCGCCACTTTTGTCCATGGGTTGTGTTTGGTATTACAGCTCAGCACTATTGACGTGAATAGGGATGATCTCCAATACCACACACAACCCATGGACATGATTGTCATTCTTTCTGTACAATAGCAGACCCCCCTGACAACTTCTAAAACCAGGAGATATGTTATGTCTAGGGTCAGCTTTAGTTTACCAGTTTTGCATCATTTTATTCAGGCATTGTCACCGAAGATTTTTTTTTTACTTTGTACATATAATACCTCCATATTACACAAGAAGTCCCCTATGTATTCTGTCAGCTGTGAGTACGAGCCGTGGTCCCATCCGCTGAGAAGAAACAAAAATGGTAACATTTATTTCCTTCTTGTTGAGATCCGGTGTAGACATTTGTTGTGGTCATTAATTGGGCATATTTTTGTACATGCCCTGATCCCTTCCATTTCAGATCTCTATATTATTTGTCATAACATTGAAAAAACGAAATCCACCACAACTTGGTCTCTGTTCATTCTGTGCCACAATAACATTTACCATTCATTACCACAGGCCAAATAGTCACTAATCATATTTGCTTTATGGAAGTCTGTTCCTTTAAGAAGTGATTGACTGTGAACAACTTGGCTTTGTGGTCACCCAGCCTTGAGCTAACCAAAAATATTACATGTTGTCAATCTAGTATATGGGTGTATCAAACATTTTTGGAAATAATAAATTGCCCGGGTTGATGGCCTGTCTTAGGTGATGGTGCCCTGTGCAGTACGTTCTTTTCATGACCAACCCTCCTTATTTTACCATATGGTCCCCAAAGATTACAATGATACAGTGTACATATAACCATACAGTGCATGAATACCACCACCGCCATACCGTGCCACCAGAATACCACCACCGCCATACCGTGCCACCAGAATGCCACCACCGCCATACCGTGACACCAGAATGCCACCACCGCCATACAGTGCCCAATTAACACTGCCCAATGAATTATCTAGGGGAAACTATTTTCATAAGTTCAAAGTGTGGGATTGGGGGGGGGAGCTTTGGGTACAGGACCAAACCTACTTCTTCCAGCAGTGATGGGTGATGCACACTGTGTAATTGCACAGGTCAGACACTTTTAGGGTACCCACAGATGTATCAGATGTGTTAAGTGCGGATCTTGCTACGCATTTCGCCCCTTTTACATTAAAAAGGCTGAAATCCGCTGTGATCATCCGTAACAGAACGAGCTTGCTTTGATTTCTGTGCAGAAAATGTTCTGCAGCATGTGGATGAGATTTGTTAAAATCTCACCCACATGGCTAGTACTGTAATCCGCTGCGGAAAATCCGCAGCACTCTTGTCTCGTGTGCAGGGGGGCCTTAAGTTTAACCTTGCTCAGGTTACATGTTGCCTGCCTGAGCCTATAACATTTCTCATCGGAGACAAGACCTTTCAGAATGTGTCTCCTGGGGCAGCTGATCGCCCCGGGTCCCGCTTCCGGTCCCCCCAGAAAACAACAGGTGAAGCTACGGCTAGCCAGGAATTTTCGCTGTAGGGGTAATGTAGTATTACATGGCAGCCATTCAGATGTAATACAAGGATGGCTTGAGTCCGCCAGAACTGAAGTTGCTCGTTGAGATTTCATAGAGGGTGGTCTTGAGTGGGGAACCCCCTCTGTGATGTCCACATTCCCTAATAGGGCATATGGACGTGGAAGTCTTCATGAGACAACCCCTCTAGAATGAGCTTCTCTGGAGGTGTCTGTCTCATACCCCCCATCTCCATGCCAGAGAACAAAGCCTAACATGAGTATAGAGGATTTTAATTGCTGCATTTCAATGACCAGTTTAGCTTGTGCAGCCAAAGACGACCGCTGACAAAACTACTGAGCTAATGTCGTATAATCATATAACCAAACTGCAACTAACCGTGTAACGGAGACAACTGCCAGACGACCGCTGCTTCAGCCAACAGTATCACCCCTGATCTCTTCCAATATTATGCACATTTCAGGAGAGCAACTGGATCATGGCCATGAAAAAAATCAAACATGTCCCCCCGAAGTGAAGATGCCCACGGTTATCTGGCATCCAACATACACATTAGATTTCCCATGCAACTGGACTCACATGAGTAGGAAGGATCTTGTAGCTCGGTTGTGTGCTATATATTGTCCAACTTGCCCGCATATCTTTGACCAATTGCCATGTCGATCCTTGAGTCCATCAGCACGATGATGATACGTGTATTCAGTGACCGTGCAACACATATGACCACACATGTATATCTCCTGATGCTTGCGTTGGTTCCAACAGCTCCACACCAGTGAATGAGTCTGACAAGGTCCCGTCCTCAAAGATACTCACTCCTAATAGCACGAATATTAGCCGTCCCTATTGACAGACTTGACCGGAGCAGTTTGAGAAGTTTTGGGCAAGTGTGTAATAACCAGAATTACATAGTAAACCTGAATTGATTCTAAATACTAACAACGGCCATTATCAATCACCCAGCACCCAATACACTGATTTAAATGCAATGATAACACCCAGCTCCCAATTCAAGGGGTAATTAGCTGCCTAATTGTGTCTACAGATAAGAAGCATTGATATGATAAATAGGTCAGTGTGCCCCATTGTCCACATTAATGATCCTGCATAATTGAATCAATTCTACCTCCGAGGGATGCCCGAGGGACGGGGGTAGGTTTCCTTAATTGTATCCAATTTGGGTGTGTGACGGCGCAGTCTACATTCCAGCACCCTGGAAACTAAATTAGTTTGTGTAGAGAACATTGGTCACATGCCTCCCTCACCGGTTTCTCGTACAAAGACCCCCCCCCCTGCTCTATCTCTCTCTCTCTCTATAGATATATATGTATATGTATAGTCACATATATGGACTTATAATCCAAAGCTGGCTAGACACATGAAATAACTGTAGGCTGGAAGACTTTTGTCCGGACTCCACCATAAACATGCACAGCTAGGCCATATGTGGATGTTTATTTCAAAGGGGAATAAGCCGCTACCCTACCCCCAGCTTTTCACGGGAGAGTTGGGAGGCCCCATACACACTAGAACGTTGGCCGATCCCACCAAAATCGGCAGGTTCTGTGGAGTTTTGTCTAGTGTGCTTGGGCACCGTAAATATGGCCATAGATAGAAGTTAGCCGATACGGTATTGACTAACCATCTTATGCATATAAGGGTCTCCTGACTCACATGTCAGGTGAAGAAGAAGGATCAGACATGTCGGACTTCTGCCCGATCATTTGTTCCGACAAGAGATAAGCCACTGCTAGAGACTATGGTGGAGTAAAGGTTCTTTTACATGGGCCAATGATCAGGCAAACGTGCGTTTATATGAATGCTTGTTACCGATCATTGCCCTGTGTAAAAAGAGCAACGATCAGCCAATGAACGAGCAAACCCTCATTCTGATCGTATCATTTATGCAGCAGAAAATATTATCGTTGTCGGCAGCACATTTCCCTGTGTGCTGCCAACATGATGGAAATGCATGGGGATGAGTGATCGTGGCAATGATCGCTCGTCCCCATACATCACTTATAATTGTGAAAGGAACAAACAAGAGCTGATCAACGAGCTGTCTCATTGATCAGCGCTCGTTGTTAAGGTCAAAATTGGCCAGTGTAGAAGTACCCTAGGAGTGATAGTTGTTAACTGAAAGCTATCTCCTTTGTATGGCCATCTTAAAGAGTCTCTGTCACCACATTATAAGTGCCCTATCTCCTACATAAGGAGATCGGCGCTATAATGTAGGTGACAGTAATGCTTTTTATTTAAAAAAAAACACTCTATTTTCACCACTTTATTAGCGATTTTAGATTTATGCTAATGAGTTGCTTAATGCCCAAGTGGGCGTGTTTTTACTTTAGACCAAGTGGGCGTTGTACAGAGGAGTGTATGACGCTGACCAATCAGTGACCAATCAGCGTCATGCACTCCTCTCCATTCATTTAGGCAGCACATAGGGATCCTTTTAGATCACTATGTGCTGTCTTATACTAACACATTAACAATACTGAAGTGTTTAGACAGTGAATAGACATTCCACGGGATGTCTAATCACAATCTCTGCACTTCGTTACTGTTTCTGTGGTAGTTACAGCAGAGGAAGCGTAATCTCGCGAGATTACGCTGTAGATGACAGGTTACAACGAGATTACGCTTCCTCTGTACCTAGGTAGTGTAATGTATTCTAGCAGCGATCAGAGCTGCAGGTAAAAAAAGAAAGTGTAAAAAGTAAAGAAAAAAAAAAAAAAAGTTAAGAAAAATGTGTAAAAAGAAAAGATTTTTTTTTCCTATAATAAGTCTCTTATTATAGGGAAAAAATTAAACCGTTAAAAAACATTACACATATTTGGTATCGCCGCGTTCGTAACGACCCAATCTATAAAACTATAATGTTATTTTTACCGCACGGTGAACGCAGCAAAAAAAACAAACTAAAAACAATGCCAGAATCACTATTTTTTGGTCACCACCCCTCCTAAAATATAGAATAAAAAGTGATCAAAAAGTCGCATGTACCCCAAAATAGTACCAATAAAAACTACAACCCGTCCCGCAAAATACAAGCCCTTACACCGCTTTTTTGACTGAAAAATAAAAAAGTTATGGCTCTCAGAATACGGAGACGCAGAAAATAAATTATTTTATAAAGAAGTGATTTTATTGTGCAAACGCTGCAAAACATAAAAAACCTATATACATATGGTATCGCAGTAATCGTACCGACCCGCAGAATAAAGTAAAACTGTTATTTATAGCGCATTATGAACGCCGTAAGAAATAAAGAATTTAAAACGCCAAAATCACTGTTTTTGGCCACCAAAGCCCTAAATAAAATGTAATAAAAAGTGATCAAAAATTTGCATGTACCAAAATATGGTACCAATAAAAACTACAGCTCGTCCTGCCAAAAATAAGCCCTCACACCGCTCAATTCATGGAAAAATAAAAAAGTTATGGCATTTGGAAGGCGGGGAGTGAAAACCTAAAATGGAAAAGCAAAAAAAGATCAGTCCTGCAAAGGTTAATTAATTTCTATTAAAAAAATTAATTATTACCACATGTGGGTTATTGTCATACTCGGGAGAGATTGCGTTACAAATTTAGCGTGACTTTTTCTCCTTTATCCCTTGTGAAAATGAAAAAAATTCAACATTTTAGTGGACAAAAATGTTTATATTAATTTTCACGGCCTAATTCTACTAAATTCTGCAAAAGACCTGTGTGGTATAAATGCTTACTATACCCCTAAAAAAATTCCTTGAGGGGTGTAGTTTCCCAAATGGGGTCACTTTTGGGGTGTTTCCACTATTTTGTTCCCTCCAGGGGGTTGCAATCGCGACATGGCACTAAAAACCAATCCAGCAAAATCTGCGCTCCAAAATCCAAATGGTGCTCCCTCCCTTCTGAGAGCTGCCGTGTGTCCAAACAGCAGTTTATTAATACATATGGGGTATTTCCGTAATCGGGAGAAGATGCTTTACAAATGTTGGAGTGCATTTTCTTTTTTATTCCTTGTAAATATTAAAAATGTCTATGTTATTTCAGAAAAAAAGTAGATTTTCATTTTCACAGACTAACTCCAACAAATATAGCAAAATACCTGTGGGTTCAAAATGCTAACTATACCCCTAGATACATTTCTTGAGGGGTCTAGTTTCCAAAATGGGGTCACTTTTGGGGAGTTTCCACTGTTTTGGCACCACAAGACCTCTTCAAACTCGACATGGTGCCTAAAATATAATCTAAAAATAAGCAGGCCCCAAAATCCACTAGGTGCTCCTTTGCTTCTGAGGCTGGTGTTTCGGTCCATTAGGACACTAGGGCCACATGTGGGATATTTCTAAAAACTGCAGAATCTGGGCAATAAATATTGAGTTGTATTTCTCTGGTAAAACCTTCTGTGTTACACAATTTTTTTTATTACGAATGAATTTCGGCAAAAAAAAGAGAAATTTGTAAATTTCCCCTCTACTTTGCTTTATTTCCTGTGAAATACTTTCTGAATGCTGTTTTGAATACTTTGAGGGGTGCAGTTTTTAAAATGGGGTGATTTATTGGGGGATTCTAATATATAAGGCCCTCAAAACCACTTCAGATCTGAACTGGCCCCTGTAAAAATAGCCTTTTGAAATTTTCTTGAAAATGTGAGAAATTACTGCTAATGTTCTAAGCCTTATAACGTCCTAGAAAAATAAAAGGATGTTCAAAAAACAATGCAAATATAAAGTAGACATATGGGAAATGGTAACTAGTGACTATTTTGTGTGGTATTACTATCTGTTTTACAAGCAGATACATTTAAATTTAGAAAAATGCAAATCTTTGCACATTTTCTCAAAATTTTGGTGTTTTTCACGAATAAATATTGAATTTATCGACCAAATTTTTCCACTATCATAAAGTACAATATGTCACGAGAAAACATTCTCAGAATCACTTGGATAGGTAAAAGCATTCTGGAGTTATTACCACATAAAATAACACATGTCAGATTTGAAAAAATCGGCTGTGCCACAAGGCCAAAACAAGCTGCGTCCTAAAGGGGTTAAGGCTGTAATAAACAAACAAACAAAAAAAAACAACAAAAAAACCCCAGAGGAGATCACATTGTGATCCCTTTGTGGGTAAAGGGAAAGATCACTTAGGGCATGGCGCAATTTCCAGCAAGACAGAAGCGTTCCAGATACAACAGAGATCAGAACTTCAAGACCAAGAAGTCCTCTGACCAGAAAAGTCAGGGCCAATGTTTCCAGGCTACTGGATCCACCTGTAGGGGGCAGACTCCAGACCTTTGCAGCTCAGTCGTTCAAAACGTCATCAGAAGCCTGTGTCCCCTCGACTATCCAGCGGGGGTATGCACTGCAGTTAAAAACTTGTCCACGGGATTGGTTCCTGTTCAATAAAAACTCCATGGTCCTTTGCCTCTTATAGGAATTTATACTACAAAAAAAATAAAAAATCCACCACTAGGAAGAGGCCAGGGAGTGTACTCTCCTATATTCGCTGTTCCCAAAGTGGTAGGAAGATGGCGGTTGGTCATAGTTTTGACATATTTGAACAAATTTGTCAAATAGAAATTCAGGATAGTAAACATCCAATCGTTAACCAACATCCTTCAGGCCAACTATATGATGGCTAATATCGACCTCATGGATACGCACCTACGTATTCCAGTCCCCGAGGCTCAAGGGAAGTTCCTCTGCATTACAGTTCTTATTCAGGGTCAAATTCTTCATTTCCAATTCTCCTACCTACCCTTCAGGATTGCCTCTGTCCCCAGGGTTTTTACCAAGGTGGCTGAGGTTTTTTTAACGGCCGTGGTCGTGGACCGCCACCTTCCCTCACCTCCTGGCGGCCGCAGACCTCTGACTTTCTGCCGGCATCTCCCTCCCCGGAGACGCCAGCACACGACGCCATACTAATGTGCAGTGTCCTCTAGGGTGCGCCTTAAAGGGCCAGCGCACGCACATGTAAAATTTCCCCGACCAATCCCCAGATCACCTTGGACTATAAAAAGGGCTCTGCCCTTCCACTCCTTGGATGAGCATTGTTGTCTACCCATGTTCATATAGCAAATGGTCCCTTAGTTGTATACTGTTCCCAGGGTTTCTGTATCCTGTAACTGTGTTTATTCCTTAGCTGAAGCCTAGTGTTAGAGTTGTGTTGTTTCATCTGCCACGTCCAGTGTCATCTGCCACGCCAAGCATCATCTGTACCACGAACCATCTGTGCAAAAGAGTCTGTTACACATCGTGTCTGTCTGGACTCTTACAGGTACTCTTGTGCTAAGACTTTTGCAAAGACTGTGGTTTTGCCAGCTGCCACCCCGTTATGGCGGAGCGACCTAGTGTGTCCACATACCCCAGGATCTAGAGCAAGGGTCTCAAACTCGGCCGGGTAAGTGGGCCGCATATAGAAAAAATGGGAAGTTGACGGGCCGCATTACTTTCAAATTTGATACAATACAAAATTATTGTTAATCAATTAGTTATTTGAACTACTATAACACTATATTACTAGAATAATAATACTACATTACTATAATAATAGCGCTAGGTTTAAAATTTGAGATATTTCTCCACGTGCTTATTTCAACAATCCAGCTTTCCAGTTTAAGTGTCGCTAAATGCAGTCCGGCGGCTCAGTTAGCACACATGTCAAGATTGGGCAGCCCCTTTTTAGATGCTGCCGCAGTGCCCTCTGTGGATGCTGCCGCAGTGCCCTCTGTGGATGCTGCCGCAGTGCCCTCTGTGGATGCTGCCGCAGTGCCCTCTGTGGATGCTGCCGCAGTGCCCTCTGTGGATAATGCAACACACCCCTAGATAAGGCCACAGTGCCCTCTGTAGATAAGGCCACAGTGCCCTCTGTAGATAAGGCCACAGTGCCCTCTGTAGATAAGGCCACAGTGCCCTCTGTAGATAAGGCCACAGTGTCCGCTGTAGATAAGGCCACAGTGCCCTCTGTAGATAATGCAACACACCCCTAGATAATGCCAGTGTCCTCTTCAGATACTGTCACACACCCACTTGTAGAGAACGCCACAGTGCCCTCTGTAGAGGCTGCCACAGTGCCCTCTGTAGAGGCTGCCACAGTGCCCTCTGTAGAGGCTGCCCCAGTGATGTCAGGGGCTTGCCCAGAGCTGGAGTCCCAGGCAGAGCGCTAGTAGGCTCTTCCTGGGACTCCAGCTGTGCTCCTGACATCACTGGGACTCCTGCTCTGGGGAAGCCCCTGACATCATTGTCGATGTATGGACAGCGATGTCAGAGGCTTCCCCAGAGTCCCGGAGCAGAGCCGATAATAGCGGTCTGCCCGGGACTTCGCTCTGGGGAAGACCCTGACACACTGTCCATATATGGGCAGCGATGTCAGGGAATTCCACAGAGTCCCGTAGCAGAGCCGACACCAGCGCTCTGCTCGGGACTCCGGCTCTGGGGAAGCCCCAGACATCGCTGTTCATATGTGGACAGCGATGTCAGGGAATTCCACAGAGTCCAGGAGCAGAGCCGACACCAGCGCTCTGCTCCGCTCTGGGCAAGACCCTGACACACTGTCCAAATATGGGCAGCGATGTCAGGGAATTCCACAGAGTCCCGGAGCAGAGCCGACACCAGCGCTCTGCTCGGGACTCCGGCTCTGGGGAAGCCCCAGATATCGCTGTTCATATGTGGACAGCGATGTCAGAGAATTCCACAGAGTCCAGGAGCAGAGCCGACACCAGCGCTCTGCTCCACTCTGGGCAAGACTCTGACACACTGTCCATATATGGGCAGCGATGTCAGGGAATTCCACAGAGTCCCGGAGCAGAGCCGACACCAGCGCTCGGGACTCCGGCTCTGCGGAAGCCCCAGACATCGCTGTTCATATGTGGACAGCGATGTCAGGGAATTCCAGAGTCTCAGAGCAGAGCCGATACTAGCGGCTCTGTGTCCCGCGGGCCGCAGATGACAGCCCCAGGGGCCGCATGCGGCCCGCGGGCCGCGTGCTTGAGACCCCTGATCTAGAGGAATTAATTAAATAGTCCAGAATGGAAATGTCCTTATCCTCCAACTACAAAGAAATGAGAGCGGTCAAGTGAACCCTGTTTAATTTCCAGCAACTCCTACACCAGCAGCCGGTCCAGATCCAGTCTGACAACCTTCGGACTGTGTTCTATCTGAAAAGACAGGGAGGTACCAGAGGTGCTTCTATGACACAGGAATGTGGTCAAATCATGGAATTGGCATAAAACAACCTCCTGTTTATTTCAGCCATGCACATCAGAGGCGACTTCAACAACAGAGAGGACTGGTTAAGCTGATATTCCTTACGTTTGGGGGAGTGGAACCTAATTCAGAAGGTTTTCCTACAGATCACAGCCAGAATAGGAAATCCTCAGCTGGATGTCATGGCATCTGGGAGAGGACCTTCATTAATGTGTATCGTCTGTTAATTCCTCAAGTCCTGATGACGGTTCGGGACGAAAGGAAGCCATCGTTTCCTATTTCCCATTGGCCCAGCTAGCTTAATTAAGAGGAAGATCATGGAAGCTACCATCACACAAGAATCTACTGTTCCAACAAGGTTTCATGCATCCCAATATCGGATACTTGCACCTGACAGCCTGAAGGATGAGCAGAGCTCCTTAAAATCCAAGGTCCTTTCTGAAGAGAGGTCAACATTCTATCAGCCTCTAGGAAACCAAGTACCTCAAGTCTATTACCGCATCTGGAATATATTCTTATCCGGGTGTTTCCGGGTGTTATTTCCCTTCAGTTTTTACAAGAAGGGACTCAGACCTGACACGCTTAAAAATTCATATAACAGCAATTAATGCCTTCTCTGAAGAAAAGTTTACTCGTCACCCCTTGGTGAAACCTATATTACATAGACTCATACCATCATGGGACCTTTCTATTGTCTTAAATTACCTATGTAATCGTCCCTTTGAACCAATAGAGGAAGGCTCTCTGAAGTATCTTTCATTAAGACTCTGTTTGTAGTGACCATAACATCAGCCAGAAGAACTGGTAAAATACAAGCCTTGTCCTCTAAGGTCCCATACCTGAGATGTCTTACTGATACTGTCATCCTGAGAACGATGCCAGGGTTCCCTCCAAAGTTTCCTTCTGTCTCAAACATAAATCAGTGAATAGTCCTTTTGAGTCAAGAGCTATCCTCAAACCTGAACCTGCTTCATGTGAAAAGAGCAATCCTGGCATATCTTCAGCACTCTCGACCCTTCAGGAGTTCCGAGGCATCATTCCTTCAATTTGACGGGCCCAATAAAGAGAATAGAGCTAGCAAGTCAACTCCTGGCAGGTGGATTAAAGTTCTCATCAGAAAGCACTATAAATCTAGGACGTCGGGATTCCCCCCTTAAAATCAGGGCACATTCAATCAGATCCACCACCGCCTCATGGGCGGAAAAGTCAAATCCCTCTCTGAATCAAATTTGTAAGGCAGCAACATAGGCATCACCATCCAACTTCGTGAAGTAGGCTGGATGTCCAGTCTGTAGCAGGTTTGGCCTTTGGCAAACGAATGCTTCTAGCTGCTCCCTCCCTTGATACACTGACTTATAAGTCCCCTGTGTAAGTGCTGCCGTAGGACGAACAGGAATTGGAAAATTTACTTACTGAAATTTTCATTTCCTGGAGTCAAAGGCAGCACAATATCCCACCCAATAATTTTCTACTGCTTGCAACTATGCATCTTCATCCTGGTCTCTGGGAGCTTTATAGGGGAAGGCTGAGTGCTTAATTGTTTTTTTTTTTGCATATACTGTTTATTAACCCTGTCTCTTCTATCCGGAAGTCAATAGACTTTAACCCCTGTGTAAGTGCTGCCTTGGACTCCAGAAAATGAACATTTCAGTAAGTCAATTTTCCAAATACTCCTCCTGCATTTATCACAAACTCCTCCTGCATATATCATATACTCCTCCTGCATGTTTCATATACTCCTCCTGCATATATCATATACTCCTCCTGCATATATCATATACTCCTCCTGCATATATCATATACTCCTCCTACATATATCATATACTCCTTCTGCATATATCATATACTCCTCCTGCATATATCATATACTCCTCCTGCATATATCATATACTCCTCCTTCATATATCATATACTCCTCCTGCATATATCATATACTCCTCCTACATATATCATATACTCCTTCTGCATATATCATATACTCCTCCTGCATATATCATATACTCCTCCTGCATATATCATATACTCCTCCTTCATATATCATATACTCCTCCAGCATATATCATATACTCCTCCTGCATATATCATATACTCCTCCTGCATGTTTCATATACTCCTCCTGCATATATCATATACTCCTCCTGCATATATCATATACTCCTCCTGCATATATCATATACTCCTCCTGCATATATCATATACTCCTCCTGCATATATTATATACTCCTCCTGCATATATCATATACTCCTCCTGCATATATCATATACTCCTTCTGCATATATCATATACTCCTCCTGCATATATCATATACTCCTCCTGCATATATCATATACTCCTCCTGCATATATCATATACTCCTCCTGCATGTTTCATATACTCCTCCTGCATATATCATATACTCCTCCTGCATATATCATATACTCCTCCTTCATATATCATATACTCCTCCAGCATATATCATATACTCCTCCTGCATATATCATATACTCCTCCTGCATGTTTCATATACTCCTCCTGCATATATCATATACTCCTCCTGCATATATCATATACTCCTCCTTCATATATCATATACTCCTCCTACATATATCATATACTCCTTCTGCATATATCATATACTCCTCCTGCATATATCATATACTCCTCCTGCATATATCATATACTCCTCCTTCATATATCATATACTCCTCCAGCATATATCATATACTCCCTTGCATATATCATATACTCCTCCTGCATGTTTCATATACTCCTCCTGCATATATCATATACTCCTCCTGCATATATCATATACTCCTTCTGCATATATCATATACTCCTCCTGCATATATCATATACTCCTCCTGCATATATCATATACTCCTCCTGCATATATCATATACTCCTCCTGCATGTTTCATATACTCCTCCTGCATATATCATATACTCCTCCTGCATATATCATATACTCCTCCTTCATATATCATATACTCCTCCAGCATATATCATATACTCCTCCTGCATATATCATATACTCCTCCTGCATGTTTCATATACTCCTCCTGCATATATCATATACTCCTCCTGCATATATCATATACTCCTCCTTCATATATCATATACTCCTCCTGCATATATCATATACTCCTCCTGCATATATCATATACTCCTCCTGCATGTTTCATATACTCCTCCTGCATATATCATATACTCCTCCTGCATATATCATATACTCCTCCTACATATATCATATACTCCTCCTACATATATCATATACTCCTCCTTCATATATCATATACTCCTCCTGCATATATCATATACTCCTCCTGCATATATCATATACTCCTCCTTCATATATCATATACTCCTCCAGCATATATCATATACTCCTCCTGCATATATCATATACTCCTCCTGCATGTTTCATATACTCCTCCTGCATATATCATATACTCCTCCTGCATATATCATATACTCCTCCTGCATATATCATATACTCCTTCTGCATATATCATATACTCCTCCTGCATATATCATATACTCCTCCTGCATATATCATATACTCCTCCTGCATATATCATATACTCCTTCTGCATATATCATATACTCCTCCTGCATATATCATATACTCCTCCTGCATATATCATATACTCCTCCTGCATATATCATATACTCCTCCTGCATATATTATATACTCCTCCTACATTTATCATATACTCCTCCTTCATATATCATATACTCCTCCTGCATATATCATATACTCCTCCTGCATATATCATATACTCCTCCTACATATATCATATACTCCTCCTTCATATATCATATACTCCTCCTGCATATATCATATACTCCTCCTGCATATATCATATACTCCTCCTGCATATATCATATACTCCTCCTACATATATCATATACTCCTCCTTCATATATCATATACTCCTCCTGCATATATCATATACTCCTGCATATATCATATACTCCTCCTGCATATATCATATACTCCTCCTGCATATATCATATACTCCTCCTACATATATCATATACTCCTCCTGCATATATCATATACTCCTGCATATATCATATACTCCTCCTGCATATATCATATACTCCTCCTGCATATATCATATACTCCTCCTGCATATATCATATACTCCTCCTGCATATATCATATACTTCCCCTGCATATATCATATACTCCTCCTGCATATATCATATACTCCTCCTGCATATATCATATACTCCTCCTGCATATATCATATACTCCTCCTGCATATATCATATACTCCTCCTGCATGTTTCATAAACTCCTCCTGCATATATCATATACTCCTCCTGCATATATCATATACTCCTCCTGCATATATCATATACTCCTCCTGCATATATCATATACTCCTCCTGCATATATCATATACTCCTCCTGCATATATCATATACTCCTCCTGCATGTTTCATAAACTCCTCCTGCATTTATCATATACTCCTCCTGCATATATCATATACTCCTCCTGCATGTTTCATAAACTTCTCCTGCATATATCATATACTCCTCCTGCATATATCATATACTCCTCCTGCATATATCATATACTCCTCCTACATATATCATATACTCCTCCTGCATATATCATATACTCCTCCTACATATATCATATACTCCTCCTGCATATATCATATACTCCTCCTGCATATATCATATACTCCTCCTACATGTTTCATAAACTCCTCCTGCATATATCATATACTTCTCCTGCATGTTTCATATACTCCTCCTGCATATATTATATACTCCTCCTGCATATATCATATACTCCTCCTGCATATATCATATACTCCTCCTGCATATATCATATACTCCTCCTGCATATATCATATACTCCTCTTGCATATATCATATACTCCTCCTGCATATATCATATACTCCTCCTGCATATATCATATACTCCTCCTACATTTATCATATACTCCTCCTTCATATATCATATACTCCTCCTGCATATATCATATACTCCTCCTGCATATATCATATACTCCTCCTACATATATCATATACTCCTCCTTCATATATCATATACTCCTCCTGCATATATCATATACTCCTCCTGCATATATCATATACTCCTCCTGCATATATCATATACTCCTCCTACATATATCATATACTCCTCCTTCATATATCATATACTCCTCCTGCATATATCATATACTCCTGCATATATCATATACTCCTCCTGCATATATCATATACTCCTCCTGCATATATCATATACTCCTCCTACATATATCATATACTCCTCCTGCATATATCATATACTCCTGCATATATCATATACTCCTCCTGCATATATCATATACTCCTCCTGCATATATCATATACTCCTCCTGCATATATCATATACTTCCCCTGCATATATCATATACTCCTCCTGCATATATCATATACTCCTCCTGCATATATCATATACTCCTCCTGCATATATCATATACTCCTCCTGCATATATCATATACTCCTCCTGCATGTTTCATAAACTCCTCCTGCATTTATCATATACTCCTCCTGCATATATCATAAACTTCTCCTGCATATATCATATACTCCTCCTGCATATATCATATACTCCTCCTGCATATATCATATACTCCTCCTACATATATCATATACTCCTCCTACATATATCATATACTCCTCCTACATGTTTCATAAACTCCTCCTGCATATATCATATACTCCTCCTGCATGTTTCATATACTCCTCCTGCATATATCATATACTCCTCCTGCATGTTTCATAAACTTCTCCTGCATATATCATATACTCCTCCTGCATATATCATATACTCCTCCTGCATATATCATATACTCCTCCTGCATATATCATATACTCCTTCTACATGTTTCATAAACTCCTCCTGCATATATCATATACTCCTCCTGCATATATCATATACTCCTCCTGCATATATCATATACTCCTCCTGCATATATCATATACTCCTCCTGCATATATCATATACTCCTCCTGCATATATCATATACTCCTCCTGCATATATCATATACTCCTCCTGCATATATCATATACTCCTCCTGCATATATCATATACTCCTCCTGCATATATCATATACTCCTCCTGCATATATCATATACTCCTCCTGCATATATCATATACTCCTCCTGAATGTTTCATAAACTCCTCCTGCATATATCATATACTCCTCCTGCATATATCATATACTCCTCCTGCATGTTTCATAAACTTCTCCTGCATATATCATATACTCCTCCTGCATATATCATATACTCCTCCTACATGTTTCATAAACTCCTCCTGCATATATCATATACTTCTCCTGCATGTTTCATATACTCCTCCTGCATATATTATATACTCCTCCTACATATATCATATACTCCTCCTTCATATATCATATACTCCTCCTACATGTTTCATAAACTCCTCCTGCATATATCATATACTTCTGCATGTTTCATATACTCCTCCTGCATATATCATATACTCCTCCTACATATATCATATACTCCTCCTTCATATATCATATACTCCTCCTGCATATATCATATACTCCTCCTGCATATATCATATACTCCTCCTGCATATATCATATACTCCTCCTGCATATATCATATACTCCTCCTGCATATATCATGTACTCCTCCTGCATATATCATATACTCCTCCTACATATATCATATACTCCTCCTTCATATATCATATACTCCTCCTGCATATATCATATACTCCTCCTGCATATATCATGTACTCCTCCTGCATATATCATGTACTCCTCCTGCATATATCATATACTCCTCCTGCATATATCATATACTCCTCCTGCATATATCATATACTCCTCCTGCATATATCATATACTCCTCCTGCATATATCATATACTCCTCCTGCATGTTTCATAAACTCCTCCTGCATATATCATATACTCCTCCTGCATATATCATATACTCCTCCTGCATGTTTCATAAACTCCTCCTGCATATATCATATACTCCTCCTGCATATATCATATACTCCTCCTGCATGTTTCATAAACTTCTCCTGCATATATCATATACTCCTCCTGCATATATCATATACTCCTCCTACATATATCATATACTCCTCCTACATATATCATATACTCCTCCTCCATATATCATATACTCCTCCTGCATATATCATATACTCCTCCTGCATATATCATATACTCCTCCTGCATATATCATATACTCCTTCTACATGTTTCATAAACTCCTCCTGCATATATCATATACTCCTCCTGCATATATCATATATTCCTCCTGCATGTTTCATAAACTCCTCCTGCATATATCATATACTCCTCCTGCATATATCATATACTCCTCCTGCATGTTTCATAAACTTTTCCTGCATATATCATATACTCCTCCTGCATATATCATATACTCCTCCTGCATATATCATATACTCCTCCTACATGTTTCATAAACTCCTCCTGCATGTTTCATATACTCCTCCTGCATATATTATATACTCCTCCTGCATATATCATATACTCATGCATATATCATATACTCCTCCTGCATATATCATATACTCCTCCTGCATATATCATATACTCCTTCTGAATATATCATATACTCCTTCTGCATATATCATATACTCCTTCTGCATATATCATATACTCCTCCTGCATATATCATATACTCCTCCTGCATATATCATATACTCCTCCTGCATATATCATATACTCCTCCTGCATGTTTCATAAACTCCTCCTGCATATATCATATACTCCTCCTGCATATATCATATACTCCTCCTGCATGTTTCATAAACTCCTCCTGCATATATCATATACTCCTCCTGCAT
Organism: Rhinoderma darwinii; assembly: GCF_050947455.1. Taxonomy (NCBI): domain Eukaryota; kingdom Metazoa; phylum Chordata; class Amphibia; order Anura; family Rhinodermatidae; genus Rhinoderma; species Rhinoderma darwinii. The sequence continues at coordinate 107,116,837 of NC_134694.1, read as the reverse complement.
ATATCATAGTTACATAGTTTGTACGGTTGAAAAAAGACACATGTCCATCAAGTTCAACCAAGGGATGGGAAAGGGGAAGTCATATACTCCTCCTGCATGTTTCATAAACTTCTCCTGCATATATCATATACTCCTCCTGCATATATCATATACTCCTCCTGCATATATCATATACTCCTCCTACATATATCATATACTCCTCCTGCATATATCATATACTCCTCCTGCATATATCATATACTCCTCCTGCATATATCATATACTCCTCCTGCATATATCATATACTCCTCCTGCATATATCATATACTCCTTCTACATGTTTCATAAACTCCTCCTGCATATATCATATACTCCTCCTGCATATATCATATACTCCTCCTGCATATATCATATACTCCTCCTGCATGTTTCATAAACTCCACCTGCATATATCATATACTCCTCCTGCATATATCATATACTCCTCCTGCATGTTTCATAAACTTCTCCTGCATATATCATATACTCCTCCTGCATATATCATATACTCCTCCTGCATGTTTCATAAAGTCCTCCTACATGTTTTATAAACTCCTCCTGCATATATCATATACTCCTCCTGCATGTTTCATATACTCCTCCTGCATATATTATATACTCCTCCTGCATATATTATATACTCCTCCTGCATATATCATATACTCCTGCATATATCATATACTCCTTCTGAATATATCATATACTCCTTCTGCATATATCATATATTCCTCCTGCATATATCATATACTCCTCCTACATGTTTTATAAACTCCTCCTGCATATATCATATACTCCTCCTGCATATATCATATACTCCTCCTGCATATATTATATACTCCTCCTGCATATATTATATACTCCTCCTGCATATATCATATACTCCTGCATATATCATATACTCCTTCTGAATATATCATATACTCCTTCTGCATATATCATATACTCCTCCTGCATATATCATATACTCCTCCTGCATATATCATATACTCCTTCTGAATATATCATATACTCCTCCTGCATATATCATATACTCCTCCTGCATATATCATATACTCCTCCTGCATATATCATATACTCCTCCTGCATATATCATATACTCCTCCTACAGATATCATATACTCCTCCTGCATATATCATATACTCCTCCTGCATATATCATATACTCCTCCTGCATATATCATATACTCCTCCTGCATATATCATATACTCCTCCTGCATATATCATATACTCCTCCTGCATATATCATATACTCCTCCTGCATATATCATATACTCCTCCTGCATATATCATATACTCCTCCTGCATATATCATATACTCCTCCTGCATATATCATATACTCCTCCTGCATATATCATATACTCCTCCTGCATATATCATATACTCCTACTGCATATCTCATGTACCCCTACTGTTTATATCATATACTTCTCCTACATATATCATATATTCCTCCTGCATATTTCATAAACTCCTCCTGCATATATCATATAATCCTCCTACATGTTTCATATACTCCTCCTGCATATATCATATACTCCTCCTGCATGTATCATATACTCCTCCTGCATATATCATATACTCCTCCTGCATATATCATATAGTCCTTCTGAATATATCATATATTCCTCCTACATGTTTGATATACTCCTCCTGCATATATCATATACTCCTCCTGCATATATCATATACTCCTTCTGCATATATCATATACTCCTCCTGCATATATCATATACTCCTCCTGCATATATCATGTACTCCTCCTGCATATATCATATACTCCTCCTACATATATCATATACTCCTCCTGCATATATCATATACTCCTCCTACATATATCATATACTCCTCCTGCATATATCATATACTCCTCCTGCATATATCATATACTCCTCCTGCATATATCATATACTCCTCCTGCATATATCATATACTCCTCCTGCATATATCATATACTCCTTCTACATGTTTCATAAACTCCTCCTGCATATATCATATACTCCTCCTGCATATATCATATACTCCTCCTGCATATATCATATACTCCTCCTGCATGTTTCATAAACTCCTCCTGCATATATCATATACTCCTCCTGCATATATCATATACTCCTCCTGCATGTTTCATAAACTCCTCCTGCATATATCATATACTCCTCCTACATGTTTTATAAACTCCTCCTGCATATATCATATACTCCTCCTGCATGTTTCATATACTCCTCCTGCATATATTATATACTCCTCCTGCATATATTATATACTCCTCCTGCATATATCATATACTCCTGCATATATCATATACTCCTTCTGAATATATCATATACTCCTTCTGCATATATCATATATTCCTCCTGCATATATCATATACTCCTCCTACATGTTTTATAAACTCCTCCTGCATATATCATATACTCCTCCTGCATGTTTCATATACTCCTCCTGCATATATTATATACTCCTCCTGCATATATTATATACTCCTCCTGCATATATCATATACTCCTGCATATATCATATACTCCTTCTGAATATATCATATACTCCTTCTGCATATATCATATATTCCTCCTGCATATATCATATACTCCTCCTGCATATATCATATACTCCTCCTGCATATATCATATACTCCTGCATATATCATATACTCCTTCTGAATATATAATATACTCCTTCTGCATATATCATATACTCCTCCTGCATATATCATATACTCCTCCTGCATATATCATATACTCCTTCTGAATATATCATATACTCCTCCTGCATATATCATATACTCCTCCTGCATATATCATATACTCCTCCTGCATATATCATATACTCCTCCTGCATATATCATATACTCCTCCTGCATATATCATATACTCCTCCTGCATATATCATATACTCCTCCTGCATATATCATATACTCCTCCTACAGATATCATATACTCCTCCTGCATATATCATATACTCCTCCTGCATATATCATATACTCCTCCTGCATATATCATATACTCCTCCTGCATATATCATATACTCCTCCTGCATATATCATATACTCCTCCTGCATATATCATATACTCCTCCTGCATATATCATATACTCCTCCTGCATATATCATATACTCCTCCTGCATATATCATATACTCCTCCTGCATATATCATATACTCCTCCTGCATATATCATATACTCCTCCTGCATATCTCATGTACCCCTACTGTTTATATCATATACTTCTCCTACATATATCATATATTCCTCCTGCATATTTCATAAACTCCTCCTGCATATATCATATAATCCTCCTACATGTTTCATATACTCCTCCTGCATATATCATATACTCCTCCTGCATGTATCATATACTCCTCCTGCATATATCATATACTCCTCCTGCATATATCATATAGTCCTTCTGAATATATCATATATTCCTCCTACATGTTTGATATACTCCTCCTGCATATATCATATACTCCTCCTGCATATATCATATACTCCTTCTGCATATATCATATACTCCTCCTGCATATATCATATACTCCTCCTGCATATATCATGTACTCCTCCTGCATATATCATATACTCCTCCTACATGTTTCATATACTCCTCCTGCATATATCATATACTCCTCCTGCATATATCATATACTCCTCCTGCATATATCATATACTTCTCCTACATATATTATATATTCCTCCTGCATATCTCATATACTCCTCCTGCATATATCATATACTCCTTCTGCATATATCATATACTCCTCCTGCATATATCATGTACTCCTCCTGCATATATCATATACTCCTCCTGCATATATCATATACTCCTCCTGCATATATCATATACTCCTCCTGCATATATCATATACTCCTCCTGCATATATCATATACTCCTCCTGCATATATCATATACTCCTCCTTCATATATCATATACTCCTCCTGCATATATCATATACTCCTCCTGCATATATCATATACTCCTCCTGCATATATCATATACTCCTCCTGCATATATCATATACTCCTCCTGCATGTATCATATACTCCTCCTGCATATATCATATACTCCTCCTGCATATATCATATACTCCTCCTGCATGTATTATATACTCCTCCTGCATATATCATATACTCCTCCTACATATATCATATACTCCTCCTGCATATATCATATATTCCTCCTGCATATTTCATAAACTCCTCCTGCATATATCATATACTCCTCCTGCATATATCATATACTCCTCCATTACAGAAATCCTTTTCCACAGGCCACATAGCAGCCACATATTTATTTCCCGTTATTTATATAGCACTGACATGTTGTTCATCTGCATTAGCTGTCTTTATGGTATGGTCACCCCTGACCTTTGCTCTGTATATTAATTATGTCTCATATTGCCTATATCTATAGAGATTACGGGGGGTGCATCCCTGAATTGTCCTGCACTAAGTTCCTGCTATCTGACTATACACAAAGGTGCTGAGCACCGGGTACAGATCAGCACTGTGGATAGACAGGAGCAAGTGCTACAATTTATAAAATACATTTGTCTGGATGTACATCTAGTACTCTGTCTTCTCACCTCCCCCAGGTAGATATCCTCCTCCCCTCTTCACAATGCACACACTTCTCTCCTACCTCTGATACACATGCCTAATACACAGACTTCCACATTACCCATCATACAGTGACCACTGATTTACCCCTAACCCACATCACAGCATCCCGCTTTAATCCGCAGATTCCTCGTATCCCTACTACTCTCCCATATCACTAGTATATGTCATGTATCTAACTGGAGAGCAGAGAAACCTTTTGTTTTCATTAGGAAATTTGTGAAAGGTGACATGATGTCTGGGAGAATGAGCCCTTAAAGGGGTTTTCCCACCTTGTGGTGCCCATACACATTCGGCCGAGCGTGCATTAAAACGGGGAGAGAGGAATAAGCTGATTTCAGACCCCTTTTGGCAGCAGCTTATGTACCATGGGAACAAAGGATCGGGCATGTTGAATTCCACATGCCCGATCCTTCTGTCACCTGACACATGCCATTGGGGGAGATTCGGGTGTCCCCCATAAACATTAGATTGTTGGCCGATTCTGCCAAAATTAGCGGGTGTGCCCAATTTCTATCTAATGTATATGGGGATCTTTAGACATATAAGGCTCCGTTCACATCTACGTCAGGGTTCCGTTCTGGTGTTCCGCCGAAGCTTTCCATCAGAACGAAACTCTGACTGAAACAAATGGAAACCATAGGTTTCCATTTGCATCACCATTGATTTCAATGGCTTCCGTTTGTCTCAGTTCTACAAGGGTTCTGTCCTTTTGACAGAATAAATAGCACAGTCGACTACGATATTGATTCCGTCAAAACGATGGAACCCTTGCACAACTGAGACAAACGGAAACCATTTGCACCAGAAGTCTGTAGGGTTTATCTGGAGAAAGGACTCTTATGATCCCCATTCTGCAATGCAAAGCGGCCAGACTGAATGGTGGTGGCGCTGATGTGCATAGGCCAAATGACAGACTGCTATCTTAGGGTATGTTCACACGGTCTATTTTCATGTCACTTTTTGAGCTGTTTTTTGAGCCGTTATCGTCATTGTCTCGATAGAAAAACAGCTCCAAAAACGGCCGTAAAAATGCATAAAAAAACGCCTGATGCATAAAAAACGGCTGTAAATCAGAGGCTTTTTTCCCTTGAAAACAGCTCCGTATTTTACAGACGTTTTAATTTGCTGTGTGAACATAGCCTTACATGTATGGTTGACTTTAGTAATATAGTAATGAACTGAATGTAAATAAATACTGACCCACCTCCTCCACAGCTGCAATCCCCAAAATCACTAAGTACATACTTATTTACAACGTTTGAGCATATGCAATGCACTTTTAAACGAATAGTTTGGACAAAACAGATACAATGCAAGGTCTAAGAGGGCGAGGCATGACACAGGGACTCAAAGGACACCAAAGATAATATCCCTGTGTTACGGAACGCCCCTCAGGCCCTGTACTATGAATTACACAGTGAATAACCTTCATTTAACTAGTCTCTGACAACTTATTTAAAGGGATGCTCCTTAATTGTGTGCAGCACATGTCCATAGGGGGCGGTATAGTAGTGACAAGTGATGTACTAGCAATGATATTCAGGCTTACAAAGTCACTTTTCTGGGACAGACATGTATTCAGGACAGGTGTAAGTTCCCTTCCTCCACTTCCCTTGGCAGCTCATATAAAATAAACTACTCAGCAGGGGGCGACAATGAGCACAGGAGAAAGCCCCTCCAAGAGGATTCAAAATCTGTCATTGTCTCTAAACAAATGATCGGGGTGACATTCAGAATAGAAAAAACAAATGACTTAGTATCGTTTACTTTAATAATGATATTATTATAATAATAATAATTAAAAAAATTATAATAATAATAATGTGACTGAATTGGCCCTTTAATTGGTGCCCCAGTTTTATTCTATATAGGTTGTCAAATTATACTATTATATAAACTTTATATTTTTAATGTAATAAGTCTCCCTTGAAAACAGTGAAAAATAGTATAGCACTCATCATGTACCTGTCCTGCAGGAAAGTATTGCTGGAAGTGATTTCCAGCTGATTGGATGGCTGTGTACGAGGGGTCGTTCAGCCTCCCTGGCTTTGTGCATTATGATAATAGAGATAAAAGTCGTGTCTTTTGTAATACTAAAAATAAAAATACCTTGACAAAGAATAAAAATGAGATTGCCAAGGACAGGAGTGCTAAGTAGTGGAGATGTGGGAGGGGGTGGGGTAGACCCCTCTATTTTATTATTGCGATTTTCAATTTCCTCTAAGCCAGTTGAACAAATTAAATTGTAAGTGTATAATTGTGGAGTATATTATATGTGTTTTGTAGTGTGCAGTCTATAAGATTGAGAATGGGGATTAAGACGTGGAAATCAATTTTCATCAGGATTTAATACCCTGCTCCTGCTGTCCGCACAGTCGGCCTGCCAGCTCCCATTTGTTCCTAAGTTGCTGCCCCATCCAGTTGCTGCAAACAGTGTCGTTTCAGGCTCCGCTACCGTAATGTCTGAATAAGAAGCACCCTCAATTAAAAGGCTCCATTGCTCAGCTACTACATGATATTATCTATCTAATCTATCTATCTATCTATCTATCTATCTATCTATCTATCTATCTATCTATCTATCTATCTACTTCATATCCATCCATCTCTACTACTGTTTGGCACAGTATCTGGAATGTAGATTATATGGGCGCTAGTCCAACCTGTATAAACCTGGACAGCGATTTTTGGTGGAAAAGTAGCCAATTCTAGATGTAACAAATATAACAAATAAATACAAACACTAATTTAAAAGCTGGATCTTAACGTTATCAGAAGGTGGAAAGACCATTTAATAACACAAAATTAGATGATGATTCAAGGATCAGGGTGAAATCAATGCTAAAGGCTGAAATCAATGGATATAAGTCTAGTTAAAACCTAACAACTGTGTTTTGCACGTGTTTGCATTGATTTGCATTGACCTGAGGAGGTTAAGAGGAGTTAAGCTGGACACAGACATTAAATGTAGGTTAAACTTAGGCTTCGTTCACATATCCGTTAGGGCTCTATTCTGACGGCTCTAGTCGACTACGCTATTGATTCCGTCAAACGACGGAACCCTTGTACAACTGAGACAAACGGAAACCATTGGGACCGGATCCATCACCATTGAAATTAATTAGACAAGTGGGAGGTAACAGCAGCGAATCTCCTGAGGTGGAGCCCCCTCACAGCCTCTGACGCTGTCCTATCAGCATGAAGCTGCTTCACACAGTGTGAGAGACTGAGGCTGGAGGGAAGGGGGATCACTTCAAATAGCCATATCTCTGGTTGTGGACCACCTAGGACACCGGTTCTGAGATCATATTAAAGATGGGATTCTAATCTTTTATATGGCACCAGGACCGGAGATATCGCCAGTTGAATACACAGTCGGGAATGGAAGCTGTGTACTATATGATCACGCTGTTTTGCTGGGCAGGGAAGGGGGAGAAGCTGTATGCTGATTGGACAGCGTCATACAGAAAACATTACACCGTCCAGAGTGAAAAAATGCTCATAACTTTGCAAATAATAAAAGTTTTTGAAAAAAAATTACACTGTAGTTATCAGAATCATAGCGCCTATTAGATTAGTTAGGAGATAGGAAATTAATAAACTAGTGACAGATCTTCTTTAAAGGGAAAATTCTGCAACTTTCTAATAAACACTGGGGGAATTTATTAAAAACTCTGATTGTGAGTATTTGTCAATTTTGTCACATGCCTATTTTATGCAGAAATTTGTGACTTTTTTTTAACTTTTACCTCACACCCGCCATTTATTTTTTTTAAAGTAGGTGTGGCTTTTTCAAAAGGGGATGGGATCACACGCAGCTCAACAATTTTACGATGATTTACGACAAAAAATGGTGTAAATTATGGCTCAAATCTATGCCAGCTCACCTGTACATACCTAGTCCGCTCTAATTGGAGGAGTGGATATAATTGTATCTGGTCTAGGTAATGCTCTGTGACATATCTTGAAAATTGTGAGGAATTGTATTCTGGCTCAATTTGCACCAACAAACTGGCTTACGTGCCTTGTGCCAGATTTATTATGTGTTTTAGACACTTTTTGCACCTCAATATTTTTAAAAAGTGTCTAGAAAAGAGGGAATGGCTCAAAAGTGTCTCTATTAATGACATGCATCATAATTTTGCTGTAGAATATTGGTCTAGTGTAAGTCAACCAAGAGGTGGCGTACGGAAGAGGAAAAAAAAAATGTGGCAAATGTCTAGCAAGATGCGCTACATTTCTAGCAAGATTTACCAAATCGGACCATGACTCGCATTTAGCATGACAGGTCGCCCCGAGACGGCTAGCTCTTAATATCCTGGCCTAATCCTGTTCCCCTTGTTTGGGGGAAATCTCCTTGAATGCTACAGGGATGCTGTGGAGGATGAGTCACACAGATTCCATGGCCCTATGTGATCCTTGTCAGCTGCAGACACCCAAGTGTTCCTGCCGTCCTGCTCCATGGCCTGCACCACCGCTTCTGTATCCAGCTTGAACAAAGCGCTTCTGCTGGACACATCTGCCTCTACTGTCTCCCTGACAGTCTCCTGGGTCATATCTGCCATCCACACACCTGCACGGGCACTGCTCGGCCCCCTCCAATGTCCTGCCTGTGGCTGCCTTTCTATCCCCTTCCTTCTGCCCTCCGTGAACACTGCTGGGCTGACAGGTCTGCTGGCAGCAGGCTGTAGGCAAAGAACTGCCACTTGCCCCTTCCTCTGCTGCCGCCTGCCAGACTTGCTGGGACCCACAGATTTACAGGATGAGTGTTGCTGCCCCCTAGCCTCCGATTTTCTATCCCACTGTGCTCCCAGTCTTCAGCTGCACCTTTCTTGTGCCTGTTTGCCAGGCTGCCTGAGCCATCTGAGAAATGTGCCCAAATTGATCACACAGCCTGCGCCATTGTGATAAATTTGGCGCGTCTTATACCTGTCTCGTCTAGGTTTCTGCTGTCTTAATATTAGAATATTAGATAGTACTAATATCGTATTAATATTACATAATATTAGATAATCTGACCCAATGTATATTAGAAAGTTGTAGAACTTTTTCTATATATACATAAAACCCCTTTAAGTGGAAAAATAAAACTAGGGATACCTGTTCTGTTTTTGACTATTCAGGTGAATCCAGGTGACATTTCTGATCCCTAATTGATTTCACTGTTAAATCCTCTTAAATCAGTGTAGAAGAAGAGGAAGGCAGGTTAAAAGATTTCCTGGGCTTGAGATAACTGAGACACTGACTGTGCAAGAGAGGAAAAATGGCAGGAAAAATACAAGTGCTTTTCAATAGGGTTCGGCAGCAGGGGCCAGCCACACATCAAGTGATACAGAGATGCTCAATTTCATAAGGAATCCAATGGGGACTTGGAACAGTCATCCAAAATTAATCTACAAAAAGCTGCCGGTGATCACTAAACTGCAATGGTTTATAGTCAGTCAATTCACAATCCAGAATGCCAAAGGACAAGAATGCAAATCTAGAGCAAAATGGGCACCATCCTCACAAATATCTACTGTACATCCTTTACCAAACCGCAAGAAACTATGGTTGCAGTTTGCAAAAGAAATTAAGCTGGAAAATGGAGATCTTGCTTGGTCTGATCAATCTGTAAATTCTCATGCACATGGCCATATTATGGATCGGTGTGTTACAGGTCCGTTACACAGTACCCATATATTTCTATGGGCCCATACTGTCAAGGCTGGCTTTAGGGGGTTGCAAACTGGGCAACCTGAGAGTGTAGCGTAAAAATATTTAGCTCCACTGTTGGGTCCAGTAGTCTGCAGAGCCCAACAGGAGAGAGAACTGTGCCGCTGTCTCCTGCTCTGCACTGACCCATATGCTGGTGTTATGTGGACACTGTATGGGAGTATTATTTAGGTATTGCATTGTGGTAATATTTGCGCACTGAATGGCAATTTTATTTGGATTTTTGAAATATTTTGTAGGAAAAATTAAGCAGTTTCTATAAAACTGAATGTTGCATTACAGAGGTATTCACCCCTAGAAGTATTGCTTCTTGTTGTCAATATGGTGCCTGGTATGGAGGCACAATATAGTGGGACCTTTAAGTCCGTAATAGTGTCCGTGCATGCGGCATTAGTGTGCGAATGAGTCCAATCATTCATGGCGTGAGCCAACAGTGTAGGATGGTAGACCTCGTATGATATGGGGTTGGCCAATGCTTGAATACCACATGGTCTCTGGACTTTATTACTTATCAGTCTCATATCAGGAGTGTCTATCCAGGATTATTTTAGTTTTCTAGTCCCAAATGTGAAACATTACAATGTGACTGCTTTCCCATTCAACAGATATCGCTTGAAACAAACGTCTTACGGATGACATAAAATAAACAATAAATGTCAAAATCCAACTTCTCAATTTTTCTCCTGTATTGGACTGTATAAATAGACTGTCCGAGCTGTATCTATAGGACAATGGCAAAAGTAGGCGCATAAGGCTCATTGTCAAACAGATAAATACAGTCGATTTTGTTTTTATCTATGAGCATTATATATATAATAGATACAGTACTGTGAAAAAGTTTTAGGCAGTTGTGGAAAAATGCTGCAAAGTAAGAATGCTTTCAAAAATAGTAGTAATAATAGTTTGTTTTTTTTATAAATTAACAAAATACAAAGTGAATGAACAGAAGATAAATCTAAATCAAATCAATATTTGGTGTGACCGCCCTTTGCCTTTAAAAGAGAATCAATCTTCTAGGTACACTTGCACACAGTTTTTGAAGGAACTCGGCAGGGATGTTGTTCCAAACATCTTAAGAGGACTAACCACACATCTTCTGTGGTTGCCGCTTCATCAAAATCCTTCTGTCTCTTCATGTAAGCCCTGGCAGACTCGATGATGTTGAGTCTGTGGGGGCCATATCATCACTTCCAGAGGGGCTTGTTCTTCCTTACGCTGAAGATAGTTATTAATGACATTGGCTGTATGTTTGGGGTAACTGTCCTGCTGCAGAATAAATTTGGAGCAAATCAGACACCTCCCTGATTGTATTGCATAATGGATAAATATCTGCCTGTATTTCTTAGCATTGAGGACAACATTTGTCCTGACCAAATCCTCGACTCTATTTGCTGAAATGCAGCCTCAAACTTGCGAGGAACCTCCGCCACGTTTCACTGTTGCCTGCAGACACTCATTATTGTACCGCTCTCCAGCCCTTCGGTGAACAAACTGCCTTCTGTTACAGCCAAATATTTCACGTTTTCACTCATCAGTCCAGAGCACCTGCTGCCATTTTTCTCCACCCCAGTTCCTATGTTTTTGTGCATAGTTGAGTCGCTTGGCTTGTTTCCACGTGGAAGGTAGAGCTTTTTGGCCACAATTCTTCCATGAAGACCACTTCTGGCCAGACTTCTCCGAACAGTAGATGGGTGTACCTGGGTCCCACTGATTTCTGCTAGTTCTGAGCTGATAGAACTACTGGATATATTCAGATTTCTAAGGGAAGGAAGCATGATGTGTCTGATTTGCTGCATTAATTTTAATTTTAAAATCATCAACAAATCTGCCATGTCTGAATGTAGCTGCTATTTTGGAGTAGGTTTGGCAGAATTATCTCTGTACAGACGTCTATAGCACCACTCTATGATTACAATAGTTTAGTCCAGCTTGGTGCTGTAAATTTGGCATAAATTATAGTAAAAACATTTATGGGAAGCTTATATGGGTCCTGACTTATTAGCATTGTCCATTATGCAGTGGATTCCATATAGAAGCGTGCACAAGTAACAGGTGTGTTTGGGTAGGAAGCTGCCCTAGCTACTGAGTGTCTATTTTACGGCCGCAACTTGTAGAAATAATATGGCATTTAATCCCTCTAGTATTCCAAGACAAGGGATTTCTAATTAAGAGGACTTACACTGTGTGTCTCTCTCTCTCCATTTGCCTAATGAGGAGGGAAGGACTGCAGATGAAATGCCTGGTGGACGGGCCTTTAATCCCCTTGTGCATTCTAATTAAGGTGGATAGAGGGAAGGGGGGTGCGGAGCTCGGCGGCCATGTAATTAAAGAGCACGTGGCTGTTATTGGTACAGGATTAACAAGCACACTATCTCTGTGTTCATTTTCCCCAAGAACAATTATGAAACTGAAGCCTCTTATGGTGATTTTATCTCACCCCAGAGAGTTTGCCATTTAGAGAAAAAATTCTTGTGACTGCCAACACCAAAACCCTGATCATCGGAATATAACGAATACCTTATATCTACCGGCGATGTTACACTGGTCTTTAGGCAGGGACTATCCACAGTCAGGGAGTACAGTAATATAAAGTAACAGAATAAGATAAAGAGGGAGTTGGGTCAGGGCTACATAGAGACTTTTTGTAGCACTACTGATTGATTTTAACTTTTGAGCTATAGTTGAAGTCCACATGAGTACATTGAGTTTCATGCAATCTTGTAGAACTATAAAAAAGTCTACGTGTAGCCCTGGCCTTACACAATATAACGAGAAGTGGGAGGGATTAGAGGTGGGATTATATATTTTGTAGGAGGGGTTACGGGGAGATGTATTAAGGAGATAGGAAATATGCAGAGCCGCCCTGTCCATGAGGCGAGATGAGCATCTCGCCTCAGGCAGCGGCCTGCTGCCTCTATAAGGGGGCGGCGGCATCACTGAAACCAACCTCCGCCACCCCCTCTCACACTCTAATTGCATAAGCGATGAATGGCCGAGCGCCGATTGCGTCGTTGAAAGGCGCTGATTGGGAGGGCAGAATGACTTTCCCTGTCAATTAACTCCTTTCGTCTTTAAGCCCCAGCAGACCTGCTCAGAAGAGAGCAGATCTGCATTGCCACCGGACGGCGTAGGAACGGGATCAAGGTGAGTATGTCAAGTTTTTTTTTCTCTAATAAAAATGTGAGTGGCATTATCTACTATATATAGGGGTGGGCTATATGAGGGATACTATATACAGGGGGGCTATATGTGGGCCATTATATACAGGGGTGGGTTATATGTGGGGCAATATCTACAGGGGTGGGCTATATGTGGAGCACTATATACAGGGGGAGCTATATGTGGTGCACTATATGCAGGGGTGGGCTATATGTGGGGCACTATATACAGGGGTGGGCTATATGTGGGGCACTATATACAGGGTTGGGCTATATGTGGAGCACTATCTATAGGGAGAGCTATATGTAGGGCACTATCTACAGGGGTAGGGTATATGTGGGGCACTATCTACAGGGGAGCTATATATTGGGACTATCTATGGGGGGCTATATGTGGGGCACCATCTACAGGGGGCGGTATGTGGGGCACTATCTACAGGGGGCTGTATGTGGGGCACTATCTACGGGGGGCCGTATGTGGGGCACTATCTACAGGGGTCTGTATGTGGGGCACTATCTACAGGGAGATCTATGTGGGGCACTATCTGAAGGGGGCTCTATGGGGGCCACTATCTACAGGGAGAACTGTGTGTGTGTGTGTGTGTGTGGGACACAGTGTATGGGGTTATTATAATCAGGGACAGTGTATGGTGCTATTATAATTAGACGTGCAGTGTACGGCACTATTGTATTTTGTGGCATAGTGTATTGCACCATGAGAATTTTATCTTCGTTTATAGGTGCAGAAATGTTTGAAAATAGAGAAGATGAAGACATCTAAGCGGCAAACTGCAGAAATGGGCTGTGGCCGGGAGAAGTCATCATAGAGGTCTGGACCGGATGGAGAAGAAAAGAGAAAAAGAACAACTAGAATCTGAAACGTCACCGGTGAGTCACTTAATGTAAATGTTTATTCTGCCTCTAATCGGTACTGTAGTCACTACATGATCTGCAGCGAGATGTTGGGTGGCTATGATTATTTTTTTGTGAAGCAGCAACTCCCAGCATATCCTTACCATTGTTCAGGCCATGCTGGGAGCTGTAGTTTTACGCCGTACAAACCTATATGGCAGGGATTGCAGTAAATTGAGCTGTATTTGTGCTGGTGTTGTATTTATGTGCTGAGCTTGGTTCTCGTGTTGTATATATGTATATATATATATATATATATATATATATACTGAGCTTGGTTCTGGAACTGTATATATGTACTAAGTTTGGTTCTGGTGTTGGATATATGTACTGAGCATGGGTCTGGTGTTGTGTATATATGTACTGAAGTGGTTCTGGTGCTGTATTTATGCACTGAGATTTGTTCTGGTGTTGTATATATGTACTGAACTTGGTTCTGGAGCCGTATATGTCAGAGCTTGGTTCTGATGCTGTAATTATATAGAATATATTTATAATAACAAAATTGCAGTGCAGATGGAGTTGTTTTTAATTCCTTGTATATATAATGTGAACCTGTTTGGTAGTTTTAACCCCTTGTACCGCCACCATGCCGTAATACATGGCCTGACAATATTTTCAAACATTCCCTTGTTTGTTTAGGATGCAGCAAAATCGAAAAAAACAACTTTTAAAACGGCGCATTAAAGAGCCATGGGGCGGTGCCGCTATCCTGAAGAGTCACATAGCCCTGCCTCCAAACCCACCTTTCCATGCTTGATTGACATCCCCCTGGCTGTTATACATCCCTACCAGTCTCCTCCAACTTTCTCGGATGCGCCATTGCCTTGTACTACTTGGGCACGCACCGTGAAGCGAGGTGTACTCTGCCCGGCAGCACCGCGCATGCAAGTACAAGGCAACGGCGCATCTGCAAGAGTTGGAGGAAGCTGCTAGTGATGTGGATCAGCCATTGGTATGTCAATCAAAATCTGGGGAGCACCATTTACATTTTCGCCTCAAGCAGCAGAAAAGCTAGAATCGGCCCTGGAAATATGAAGTAACGAAATGACTTAAAGTTACAAGCCAATTAAAGAACATATAATAGAATTACATAATGTCAAAATACCATGCTTCCCTGCAGACCAATCAACAGAACACAGGCTAAAGGGGTAATCCAAGTGATAACATTATATTAGGGAATTGTTATGTATAACATTCCCTAATATAATTTTTAAAAAGGACCTCTCACCTCTCCTGACTTGTCTATTTTAGTAAATACTTGTATTCCCCATGAAATAACAATTCTGAAGAATCTTTTCTTAGAACTTTGCGTTGTGCCGCTCCTCTGTTATTCCTCATAGAAATGTATTAATAAATTTATAACTGGGTGTTACCATTACCCTTGTCAAAGGGGCGTGTCCCTACATAGTCTGATACTGTCAGCCCTGATTGGACAGTGTCAGTCTGTGTAAGGACACGCCCACAACTGTTAACACTCAGTTGTCAATGTATTCATTAATTTCAAGGAGGAATAACAGAGTAACAGCATAACGTAGCGTTCTAAGAAAAGATTCTCCAGATTTGTTATTTCATGGGGAATATAATTATTTACTAAAACAAACAGGTGACAGGTTCTATTTAAAGTGGTTTCAAAGGTGGAATGTCACTTTAATCATTGTGTTACTCTATATCACCTATTGCCCTCCTTCTATTGCCCCATATAACCCATTACTATAAGGCCCCATGCACGCAGCCGTGTCCGTAATCACGGCCCACGATTGCGGACACTTCCGGCAGCGAACGCCACGGCCTGTAAAATGCAAATGAACGGACATGTTCCATAATTTTTTGAACATTTCTACGGCACGGACACCAATCCGTTGCGATACGGAAAGGTGTCCGTGGCCAATAGAACTGAATGGGTCCGTGATTGCCAACCCTATTACGGTCCACAATTCCGGACAATTTTTACGGTCGTGTGCATGGGGCCTAACTCTATTATTTAATATAACCTGTCGCTATAATTCCTGATATTGGTCCATATAACCTCTTCCTAAGTTTTACCATTAGGCCGTCTTTCGATAGCAGTAATGTGACCGCATTTTAGTATCCGTATTATAACAGTAATGCATGGTCCTCCCGTGGTTCTACTGAACCAAACTTAGATCAAATTGGGATCTGGTTTTTGTGGCCCTAATACGAATGCAAAAATGAGGCCATCTGAAGCCTGCCTTACGCAATATAACCTACTCTATATAACTCTTTCTATTGGTCCATAGAGCCTCTCCCTATAACTCCTAGCACTTCATATAACCTCCTATAGCTCTTTCTATTACTCCATAAATCCTGACCCCATCCCTTCTACCATTGCTTCATATAATCCCCTATAGTTCCTACTATTACTCCATAAAGCCTCTTCCTATAACTTCTCTCATTACTTCATATAACCCCCTATAGCTCCTTGTATTGCTCCATATAACCTCTCCTTATAACTCACCCTATAACCATGTGAGTATATAAAAAGAGTTGATTGGTTATATGTGGAGGCTAAGTGGAGTACAAGTATAAATTTGTAGAGAGCAATAGGAGGAGTGACGAATATATGTGATTATGATGCCATAGATATTTAATGATGTAGGATATAGGAAGGGACTAAGTGCAGAATTGTGAATGTAACTTTGTAAATACATTACATTACTTATGCTGCACTGATCTTGACAGAATTAAATTATAGTCCAGAGCTGCATTCACAATTCTGCTGATTGCTATTGGAAACTGCCGACAAGCTCGTCAACAGACACACCCCTTAAAAAAATCAGCGCCTGTAGTCCAGTATGACTGTAAGTTCTCTCTACATCAGAAAACTGTACAAAGATGACTGTTGTAAAGATGACATTTCCTGCAAAGCAAGTAACCTGTACAAGCTTTGTGCAGAGATTGACAGAGCAAAGAGTGTTGGGAAATGTCAACTCTGAAGCCTGCAGAATTGTGAATGCAGCTCTGGACTGTAAAAGATAAATAATGTTATGTAGTTGCAAAATTATCCAGTTTTATGTAGATTCATTTGTTAAATAAAGCATTCGAAGATGAACATAGGCTTTAAGGAAAGGTATATAGATGACATACATTGCAAAGTAGAGACTGGGAGGGATGACAGAACATATAATAAGGAATCACATCAGACTGCACTGTAAATTACAAAAAGTATTTCAACAGCCTGGACCCGATAAAGGATCGACTAAAACCCAGGAAAATGCCTACTAACTTGGGTGCTAGATGCAAGTGTAAACGAAGGTCGACTAATGAAGAGCCTTGTTGTTAGAAGCTGCCCCAGTTTGAAGCAGAATTTATCTTGACGGACAGATGGGGCTAATCTGTTTCCTTAATTAAAAGCGCGTGTGCTTTTGGGTTCTGGGATTAGGAAACTGGGAACACGTTCCTTTCACCGACTGCACCAAAAGCAGCAGAGAATGCGAGGATGTTGCGAGTTAACCCACTGTCTGCCACAGAAGAGTGACGCAAGTGATCAAAAGACAAGACAATGGCACTGAAATCTCAAGTTTATATAGAATGCTACAATGTAAATAACACAACACTGTAAACAATTCAAGGTGGCCGCTAATGTCCGCCACAATTTTTCTAAATGTCGCCCATTATTACGCTTATTACAGGACATCTTACCCATGTGTTATGTGACAGCACAATAAGCGAATCATGAGCACTCGCAGCAGGGATCGCTCCTCGCTCCTGGTTAATTGCTGTCTAATTTTTTGGGGGTATTTTCTGTTCATCCCAACAAATTAAAAGTATTTTCCTGTTTCATTTATGTAGAATTAAAAATTTAACTTTCTAATATACATTCTGTTTCAATCTACACCATTTCAACTAGCGGTAAGTGAATGGAAATATTCTTGTTAAAATCCAGAAGTTTAACCCCTTAAAAACACAGCAATTTTGGGACTTAATAGGCCTCTCATAAACTCTTAACACCGCTAAATAGGTGCTGGGGAAACAAGTTTAAACATCCCATATTTTCTATCATAAACTAAGTATACAGGAAAAAAATTAATAAATTCAGTCACACGTTATATATTCTAAAAAATCATTATTATTAACGGCAACCCATCCCAAACCCCTTTGCTCTTAAATTACATCTCCTGTAAGGGTATGTTCACACGCTGTGTTTTCAGGCGTATGTCGGGGCGTAAACGCCACGAAATACGCCTGAAAAAAAACGTGGCTGAACGCTACGAACATCTGAACATTGAATTCAATGGGAATAAGGGGTTTTGTTCAGAAGGGGCGTTTTTTTATGCCGCCGTTTTAAAAAACGCAGTGTAAAAAAACACTGCATAAAATGAAGGATCATGTCACTTCTTGAGCCGTTTTTGGAGCTGTTTTTCATTATGTCAATAGAAAAACAGCTCTAAAAAATGCCTGAAAAAAAGTTTTAGCTTCAAAAACGGCGGAAAATCAGAGGCTGTCTTTTTCTGAAAACAGCTCCGTAATCTTCAGCCGTTTTTGAATCTGCGTGTGAACATACCCTAAAAGACGTCAGGTGAGGCAGGAGACAATTCAAGTTATTCAAGAGCGGAGGAGTGTAGGAGAGATTGACACCGATGAAAGAACGCCTAGATGAACTACCTCCCACCAGCACCATAAATGTATGGCGCAGTGCCAAAACAGGTTAAAAACTGTCCTGATGTTGTCCACCTCACACAGGTACATAGTTTGTTACAGACTTGTTACCGAGGGGAGCTCTGATACATTGTTACAAGCTCTGCAACTGATCAGGACAGGTTTTCAACCTCTGGATGTAATGTCAAATATATATATATATATAAACTGAAAATATGAACAAGGTTCCAGCAGCCGCGGTCGGGAATAGAGTCCAAAGGAACTGGGAGCTCAAACAGTAGCCACCCATGTCTTCTCTATACTAGGTAAATCCTTATCTCAACATGCTTATTTTTTACATACAAAAATCATAACCTTCCTGAAATAAGACTGCAGGTAAAATTCCGAAATCACATTGGTCTTCCCAACAAATTGGAGTGGAACATACAGTAAAACAGATAGGAAACCCAAAACTGCTATGCTCAGCTCAGATGAGGGTGGATGTTATATATTGATACATATAAGAAGGGCCAGATCCCGTCCGCAGGCCATGAGAGAAGGCTACATAACCGGGGGGATAGGAGGGAGGAGTTAGGGGCGGAGCCTGTGAGGGTGTTAATTGGCACGCAGGCAGTTCTGGCGCCATTAGGGGAAGAGCACGTGCAGGGTAAGACCCACTACAATCCTTATTTGTTTTTCTTTGGTTCAAGTTGATACTGGGTAGGGATTGTAAATTTGTCACAGCATTGTTGGGCAGGTTGGAGGTCCTTTGAGTTAAATTGATGGGAGAGGGACTCATCGTGGGTTTGGTCCCTTCCAGATTGTGCAATATGGAGGGTCTGGCTATTTTTGGGCTCCTGTTGGGTGGTGTCCCGGGGAGCAGGGGTGTATTATTGGCCATTTTCAATTAGATATGCTGCCCGAGCCTGTGGGAATCGGCTGGGGGTAAAATTGCATTTATGCACAGACTGGCATGGCAGACCCCCTTTCTTAGCTCCAAGGACCTATTTCCTTGAATGATTGTTTAATTTATATTTAATAAAGGTTGATTATTGTATATGTGGATAGTATTTTTTCTATTGTTGTTATTGTTTGTTAATAAATTGGCTGCTGTGGCCAAATTTATCCAATCAGGAGACTGTGTTTATTTAAGAGGTGAGGGTACACAAGGTTCGGATTGGGTGGTTGGCCTCCTTAAGGTAAGTAGAATGATCATGAGGACCGAACTCATCATCCATCAGTCATGTACTGTATACGGACCTGTAGGTCATATTCTATGTTTCTATGTCTATGAGGGCTGCTACTCCCGGTCACCTGTGAGTGCTATTATTGTGAAATGGAAGGGTCTAGGAGTAACACTAGCTCAGCCACAAAGAGGTTTCCATGGTTGAGCAGCTGCACACAAGCCGAAGATCACCATGTACAAAGCCAAGTTTTGGATGGAGTGGTGTAAAGCCTCCGCCACTGATTCTGAAGCAGTGGAAATGTGTTCTCTGGAGTTATAAATCACAGCTCACTATCTGGCAAAGGCCAGGAGAATGCTATCTACCAGAGTGCATAGTGCCTACTGCTACATTTGGTGGAAAAAGGATAATGGTTTGGGGCTGTTTTTCACGGGTTGGATCCTTATTTCCAGTCAAGGGTTAATTCTACAGCATACAAAGTAATTTTAGACAATTATAGCTTCCAACTTTGTGGTAACATTTTGGGGTTCGGACATTTCTTGTTCCTGCATGACTGTGCACAAAGCATAAAAGGTCCATAAAGTCATGGAAGGAGATTTATTGAGAATGGCGTTTCATACACCAGTCCTAATATAAAGTGCGCTGGCGTAATAGGTACATCATTTATTAAGAGGAAACTGGAGTAGAATTCCCCCCGTGGTATGATAAGTTTGGTGTGAAGGAACTTGACTCGCTCACACAGAGTCCTGACCTCAACCCCATCCAATAGCTCTAGGATGAACCAGATTGCGAGTCAGGTCCTTTCGTCCAATATCAATGTCTGATCTCACAAATGTTCTTCTGGAAGAATGGGAAAAAATTCCCCCAGACAAAATCTTGTACAAAGTCTTCCCGGAAGAGTGGAAACTGTTATTCCTGACAAAGGGACCAAATTCGCTATTAACGCTCCTGGTTTTTTAATGGGATGTCTAACAAACTCATATAGGTGTGATGGTCAGGTGTCCACATACTTTTGGCCATAAAGTGTAAAATAATTTTTTGAAGATTCGACATAGGATCAAATTTTGATGATGGCGAACGACTGTACAAAGAGTGATTTTTTTTTTATTGATCTCATTTACCCCATTCTGAGGGCAGTGATGGAGAGGGAGAGACAATGTATCTCCATATTGTCCTGTAGCTGTGGTGATAATTCCATCAATCTCCCATACGACCAAACATCTAAAAGCCCTTTCACATGAATCAATGATTGGGCAAACCCTTGTTCATCGGCTGATCAGCTCGTTTATGTAGCCAATAAATTGGTCACTAGTGGGCATTACATCACCCCGTTTAAACAGGGAGACGAGCTGCCGGCATATATCTATGGGTGCTATATAATACAACACAGATCTGTAATACAACCGTGTGCATGAAACTTAGAAAGTGTCCCTCATGATTGCTGCCCATGTATATGTAGCCGATTATACCCTCATTATACAGGGTGGGTTTATCAAAAATGGTGAAAAAGTGATGGAATTACCCAAAACAACTTCGTTTATTTTCCAAAGGGCTTCTGAAAAAAGTTGTTGTTACCTCTATGGCAGCCATACTGCAAGTTCTATACGGTGATATAAATAGAGCACAAGTAGTGTTGACACTTCCCACATACTCTGTGGTAAAGTTCGGTCCCTAAAGAACTAATATCATTACCCATGGCGGCAGGGGTGTGTTTATTTACATGCGGCTTGACCCTATATACATAGCAAAGGTCTATAGGGAGATATAGGTGTATCATGTTCATGCAGCCAACAGTATGGATGATGAAATCCCCCCCGCAGACACTGTCCCTGAAATCAGCCGCTGGTGGACTGACTTCCAGACATCAATAATAAGAAGCGTGACCACCACGTGTTCTGTTATCTCAGTCCCATTTATACCCAACTACAGAACTGTGTGTGTATACATATATATATCTCCTAAATCAGCTATCAACTGTATCATTTCTTCCTCTTTGTTTTATTCCTTTAGGTTTTCTTCTGTTGCTCAGCGGTGCAGAGTTTAAGAACTGCTACATTCTATCTATCTATCTATCTATCTATCTATCTATCTATCTATCTATCTATCTATCTATCTATCTATCTATCTATCTATCTATCTATCTATCTATCTATCTATCTATCTATCGTCGTCCAAGAATAGGCATCACTCCAAGTAACAATGGAAAAATGGCTTTTTTATTAGCCCCTGTGCAACGTTTCGGCTCTACATATGGAGCCTTTTTCAAACATACAAACAGTGCAAAATCAAGTGAAATATATGGAGACCAGACAATTCATCTCATTAACAAGTGATTAACATAAAATTTGAAAAAGACAATAATACAGTACTAATACTTGTGATAAAATATGCATATATACAGCATCGTAACAAAAGGCATATAATCGTCCTCATAAAAATTGAAATCACTGTGTACATAAAAACGTATGTGCTAATTAGTCAGAAAACCATAAATGCTCACATGTGTAAATAATGTGTCACATTAAAAACATTCATCATTCCTCAGTACTGCTTTATGAATATTCTTATTTTTTTAACATTTTTGATACAAACTAATGTGCAATTTCTTTATTTGTTATATTACACATTGTGGTAATACTGTTTAATATGTTTGAGCCTGCGTGCTCTTATTTGTTGTGTGGTTTTGTATAACTTGCAGAAAAAAAAAAAAAAAACATTCATCATGTGGTACCTTGGGTCCATGTTCCAGGGTGCTTTTCCGGCGCCTTAGGAAATAAACGGCGCTACTCTATGACGTATATCCGTAAATCTAAAGCGCTATTCCACGTTGTTAATGAGATGAATTGTCTGGTCTCCATATATTTCACTTGATTTTGCACTGTTTGTATGCTTGAAAAAGGCTCCTGTGTTGAGCTGAAACGTCGTGTGTGTATATGGACCAATAAAGCACCTTTTTTTACCTTGCTTATACCTTGGAGTGCTGCCTGATTTTTGGATTCTATCTATCTATCTATCTATCTATCTATCTATCTATCTATCTATCTATCTATCTCATATCTATCTCCTATCTATCTATCTATCTATCTATCTATCTATCTATCTATCTATCTATCTATCTATCTATCTATCTATCTATCTATCTATCTATCTCATATCTATCTATCTATCTATCTATCTATCTATCTATCTATCTATCTATCTATCTATCTATCTATCTATCTATCTATCTATCTATCTATCTATCTATCTATCTCATATCTATCTATCTATCTATCTATCTATCTATCTATCTATCTATCTATCTATCTATCTATCTATCTATCTATCTATCTATCTATCTATCTCATATCTATCTACCTATCTATCTATCTATCTATCTCATATCTATCTATCTATCTATCTATCTATCTATCTATCTATCTATCTATCTATCTATCTATCTATCTATCTATCTATCTATCTATCTATCTATCTATCTATCTATCTATCTATCTCATATCTATCTATCTATCTATCTATCTATCTATCTATCTATCTATCTATCTATCTATCTATCTATCTATCTATCTATCTATCTATCTATCTATCTATCTATCTATCTATCTATCTATCTATCGGGGGTGCAGAGGTAGCCCGAGGGAGCCAAAAAGCCCCATAGCCGCATAAGAACATTAATCAATGGTTACTTTTTTTTCCCACTGGGAGTTTTTCGTTTTCAAACAACTAGAAAGCCACAGTTTACAGACTAGGAGCAGAACATCCCCAAAAATGAATCAGCTTCAAATTCCCTTCTCTGCGGCCAACTCTCTCCTTCTGTTCTTTTTATACCTTTCAGCCGTCCTCATCTGCCTGGAGATTATGGGGGATATGTAACAAGAATTCTACGCCAGTTTGTTGGCTTAGAAATGTCGCAAACATCCCAAAAGTTTGAAAAATGGGAGGAGCTTCACAAGAGGCCCAACCCATTAACTACAATTTATCCCAGAAACTGGTGTAAATCATAGCGGAAATCTACGCCAGCCAGATGTGAATGGCTGGTGTAGATTTTATTCGGTGGCGCACGGACAGATGAAGATGTGACAAATTTATTAAGGGGGCGTGTGCCTTTAAATAAATGTAACGCATCTTACTCCAGATTGACTTTTATTAACACTGGCGCGGTCTTAAAACATCTCCCCTATGTTTCCTACAGAAATAGACATTAAATCTATTACGAGAACTGTCGCTTCTCACTTTTGTAAACTTGTAAATTTATGAACAATTCTTTCTACAGAAAACCCCCAGCAAAGAGCAGACCGATATTCTTTGTAGACAATGCCCACGTATTCTTACAAGAAATATGCATCGGGCCTGATCCTGGTTGCATTGTGTTATTTTCGGCCATCGTCTTACCCCCCCCCCCTCTACCTCTGCGGTTGGACCAACAAAAATGAGCGCTGTAATTATCAGTCCTGTTGGCTGAATTATCCGTACGTCTGTTGCCAGCTTAAGAACCAATGTAAATAAACCAAGGATAATTGTGAAAAGTTTACATTACATTTACCGTGTTTTTGTATCTCAGTAGGATAAACCTCTGACAAACATTCCAGTCCTGATGAGTAGTGCATAGGGCTCATTTACTAGTAGTGCATAAGGGCTCATTCAGATGAGCGTAAGGGTATGTTCACACGGCCTATTTACGGACGTAAATCGGGCGTTTTTCCCCCGAATTACGTCTGAAAATAGCGCCTCAATAGCGCTGACAAACATCTGCCCATTGAAAGCAATGGGCAGACGTTTGTCTGTTCACACGAGGCGTATATTTACACGCCGCTGTCAAATGACGGCGCGCAAATAGACGCCCGCGTCAAAGAAGTGACCTGTCACTTCTTTGGCCGTAATTGGAGCCGCTATTCATTGACTCCAATGAATAGCAGCGCTAATTACGGCCGTAATTGACGCGGCGTTCAAGCGCCTGCACATGCCGGTACGGCTGAAATTACGGGGATGTTTTCAGGCTGAAACATCCCCGTAAATTCAGCCGTTACGGACCCCCGCCGTGTGAACATACCCTTATACTCGTCCGTGTGCTGTGCGTTAAAAAAATAACGCACAGCACCCGGACCCATTGATTTCAATGTGGCTGGTCCCACATGCGTGAGTTTTCAAGCAGCCGGTGTCCGTTGCGTGAAACTCACTGCATGTCGTATATTGGTGCGTTTTCACATACCTAGTCGCCCATTGAAGTCTATGAGTGCGTGAAAACCACAGACGACATCCGTGCGCTGTCTGTGTTTCACGCATCAAATACGAAAAAGCAGAGAAAAATATAGAAAAGCAGATAAATAAATGTAAAAAAAAAATTACGTGATTGCACGGACGTGATAAACGCAAAGCACACTGATGCCAATAAGCAACGCACATGGACAAGAATATGTAGGAAAAACGTTGCGTTTTTTACGTGCGCAAATCGGACACACTCGTCTGAATGTAGCCTTATAGTGTCAATTTTGTACTGACCAACACAATCCAATCACTGATCTGCCATTATACCTCAATAGAAGCCTAAGTCGGATTTGGTTTTCTATATTAGTGCACATCTAGCATTACCATTGCAGACCTAGGAATACTTCATATGGAATTACACAGAAATTGCTTCCACTTGTTGATCTATCAAAGTTTACTGATGTTGTGAAACGGCAACCTCCAGCATGCCCTGATAGCTACCGGCTGGGAGTTGTGGTCTCGCAACAGCTGGAGAGCAACAGGTTGGCGATCACTGATTTAGGTAAACTCTGAAATGTAGCATTATAAACACACGCAAAAAAAAATCTGATCATTTACTTGCGGCGCATATAAAGCCAAGTACCACGTGTTAAAAAACCTCAATACAGGAACAGCAGAGCGGAGTTTCTCATTTTGTTCAACTCATCAAGACATTACAAAGTATATCATGTAGTTTTCTAAAGGACTGCATTACGGTATTATCTTAAGTCAAAGGAAACAGTTATATGACTAACTCAGCTCTGCTACATCTGTGTATATAATAATTGTACAGAGAACAAGTGACAGATATATTATTTGTATGCAGGACGATGACATAAAGGAGGTCAGTTCATCACAGACAACACAAAAAGGAAAAAAAAAACATGGTACAGTGACAACGATTTGGGCCATATGGGCGCCCACCCGTTCCAAGTCGCCACCACCTGCCCCCCAACGTCCTACCAGAAAGGGGACCAGATCTGTCCACAGGGACATCTGCCCAAGGCCCCACAAGGGAGTCTACATGTCAGCATCCTGTCTGGGGAGATAAACACTAATTGGTCCCGGCATGTCATTTTGGGATTAAGTCAACACACACAGCACACGAGCCAGGGTGGGCATTGAAGCAATGTCACCTCCATACTAGACCTCTCGCCCTCCCCCTTACCAGTCCACCTCCTTCTCACCCCCCAACCCACTGCCACACTCCTCATATTAACCAGTGAAATTCACACAATGCTTCATGACATCACCACCCCTCCGGCTTAAAGATGGTCACCCAACTATCTTGTCTGATCCTTATTTTGTTCTGATGCCCTCATCTTGCATCTTCCTTCAGTTGCATCTCCTGAGCAAAGCACCCATCTCTACCTGCGCTCCTGGTTGCCAGTCCGCACTGTTCCGAGGTAAGGCTTTGAATCTCATTCCTCTTCCAGTTTTCTATCCGCAGGATATCTGATCCAGATTTAAAATAGAGAGGTTTAGCCATCCTGATAAAATTATGACTAATGATTTAAAGTTCTTACCCCGATAATACAGCTCGGCTCCTCTGATCTAGATTAACTTCTTTATGTTAGGGTCAACAGCACAGGAAATAAACACAACACAAGGGTCTCTTTATCCGGACACATCTCTTTTCAAGTGAACGTTCACATTTTTCCTTGGTGTCCTGCAAGAAGAAAGTTGGAAGACATGGACTTAGACTTGAAAAACTCAAATAGAACTAGACAGAAAGTTAAATAGATGGATGAAAACTTTAGATAGATAGATAGATAGATGATAGATAGATAGATAGATAGATAGATAGATAGATAGATAGATAGATAGATAGATAGATAGATAGATAGATAGATAGATAGATAGATAGATAGATAGATAGATAGATAGATAGATATGAAATAGATAGATAGATAGATAGATAGATAGATAGATAGATAGATAGATAGATAGATAGATAGATAGATAGATAGATAGATAGATAGATAGATAGAACGAACAGATATTATACAGAATAATGTAAATGCATATACATATGACACACACTTTTTCATATGCATCGTATGTGTGAAGACATTAATTGTAAATGTCATGCCTAATAATTATTTTCATCGCTTCAACTTGCCCCATCCTATCGTCAAGATTTTTATTGGAATTTTTGTATTTCCAACTCACGCTTGCCAAGGCCCTAACACGTATTTAACACATTATTTGGTGTGTTTTCTAAGAACAAATTGCCTGTGGTACCAAATCCTTCACTGAGCCGCCCTCCCACTCAGGGAATGTCACTGACTGCTACATGTGCGCTCTAGAAGCACTTTATCTGCGGTCGCCTCGCTGGCAACTTTTAGTTCCTTGTACATGTTGGGGATCAGTAGCCTTTTGATGTATGTAAGTGACAATTTTATTTAAAGCTAAACCATGTACAGATATAGCAGGAATGTGTTTGTCATTTGGCACGGGGCATTGGCATATCATGATGTTTTACATTGCGCTGCCGTTTACTACATTACCTTAACCTTAAGAGATATAACTATGCATTATTACTACATATGAACATGTCAATATTTTAATTAGAACTATATTACAGACTTGGACCTACTAGTACTTGAAAGGAAATTAATGATATATGCATATATTATTTAGGACAGATAGTTATGAGAGATGATAGATAGATAGATAGATAGATAGATAGATAGATAGATAGATAGATAGATAGATAGATAGATAGATAGATAGATAGATAGATAGATAGATAGATAGATAGATAGATAGATAGATAGATATGAGATAGATAGATAGATAGATAGATAGATAGATAGATAGATAGATAGATAGATAGATAGATAGATAGATAGATAGATAGATAGATAGATAGATAGATAGATATGAGATAGATAGATAGATAGATAGATAGATAGATAGATAGATAGATAGATAGATAGATAGATAGATAGATAGATAGATAGATAGATAGATAGATAGTTTTATCTAGCACATATCTACAGATATAGCAAAGCTGAGTTTGTCATTTGGCACAAATCACCAGCTGATATCTGTAGCTTTGCATAGACCGCAGATAAACTTCCAATAGTAGCACCGGCTTTATGGTGAATATAACAACCACGCATGTAAACAGTGTAAACAACCTTGTGCGTTAACTTAAGAGTCCTTTACAGTTTAGTGGTAAATTCTTTGGGTAATAGTAAATAAAAGAAATTGAATAGAATTATCTTTAAATTTAGTTAAAGGGTTAACTTGCCTGAACTCACAGGACAAGGCGCCATTATGCCAACATATTAATCCCAATGTGATCCCTGTTATTCAGGCCATTAACCCTGAAAGGACCACAAAGATCAGGTGACAGTCACCCCCTGTCCCCACATCCAGCACTGAGAATGTTAACACCGAGGTACAAAGAACTCATGACACTCATAGATTTATTTTATGTTTTTCAGAAAGCAACAAGTGTCTGTATTATACTGACTACTGAAGAATTGGATAAAAGGTATGTTCAATCTCTCTATCTATCTATCTATCTATCTATCTATCTATCTATCTATCTATCTATCTATCTATCTATCTCATATCTATCTATCTATCTATCTATCTATCTCATATCTATCTATCTATCTATCTCATATCTATCTATCTATCTATCTATCTATCTATCTATCTATCTATCTATCTATCTATCTATCTATCTATCTATCTATCTATCTATCTATCTATCTATCTATCTAATATCTATCTAACTATCTATCTATCTATCTATCTATCTATCTATCTATCTATCTATCTATCTATCTATCTATCTATCTCATATCTATCTATCTATCTATCTATCTATCTATCTATCTATCTATCTATCTATCTATCTATCTATCTATCTATCTATCTATCTATCTATCTATCATCTATCTATCTATCTATCTATCTATCTATCTATCTATCTATCTATCTATCTATCTATCTATCTATCTATCTATCTATCTATCTATCTATCTATCTATCTATCACTCCCTCTCAATTTTTACACGCTCAATCTGCATCTTGCTTTCTATTTATTTGCACTATAAACTAACCGCACACAGACGCATGATGCCGGACACACAGACATAAGGCTCTTGTTGGTGTAGCAGCTGGGGTTGGGTAATTCTCTCCCCTCTCTAATTATCAGGAACAAACTGCTCAGCTCTAATAATTTGGGATGGTCTTTTGTCTATCATTCACCCCTCCCAGAGACACCAAGTTAATCTGCTATAAAAATGTTGCGTTGATGGGTGACTTGTGGAATGTGTTCTCCTGCTAAGTAAGGATTTACAGGAACCTTACACATTGTCTTATCGCAGGTCAACACAACACGAGCCTGCCGGACACACAACATGTGATAACGGGACAGGAGCTAAAAATGTCAAATTATATAGAAAATAGATTGTGATGAAAGGAACTAAAATAAACAGAAATAAACATAATAATGAAATTAGAAACTTAAAAAAAAAAAAAAAAAGTCACAGGGAATACTTTATTAACTAGATAATGAATTATCAAGATCTCAGTTCTACAGTTGGACATCCCAGAAAAATTAAGTTGTGTTTTTCCCCCATAATTGGGTTTAGTTTTAGACGTCTATTTAGATGCTACAATCAGAGCGATCATGATCCTAGACATCATCATCAATTTTTATACATCTTATATGATAATGATTAAATCAAATAATTCTGACCATTTCCACATATATCAATTATATATTTTATATCTTTATTATAGATTACAAAAATTGGCAATAAAAAGAACAAAAGTTTATGTTTCATTTGCAAATAGATTTTTCTTTCATTAAAACCTAAAAATAAAAGGGAACAATGGAAAAGTATCAAATCTAATACTAAAAAAATAATTGAATAAAAATATTGGAAAAACTTGAATTAAAAAAAAATATTTATATACCCAAAAAGTATCAATAAATCTTATCAAATGATCCCTATAAAAATACATATAAAAGAAAAAACATTTTCTTAAAAATGATCTGTATTTTTTTTATTCGTTTATTCTTTTATTTCATGTTGATCGTAATGACTCCGGCTAGTTCATCCACGATCAATATGATTCTAGTTTCCAATTTTCTAGATTAGTGAATTTTTTTTTATGTCTTCCGAAATTTTTAATTTAAAAAAAATTCCGATACATTTTCAAAACAATTTTAAAGGAGACCAGGAGATCTTTTCTGTATTCTAGAGATGCAACGATTATCAGTCTGGATGATTATAATGAATTATTTTTACATCTGTCGCCCACATTAGGAGTAGGATAATATTCTTTAAGCAGACCAATGAAAACCTTCTAAAAAATATTTACCTACAAATTTTCTGCTGTAAATGATTTTGAGACTAATTACACAATTTATTACATGCACAAAATATACAGGAAAGTATTGATTTATTGTAGCGTTATTCTAGTATTGGTCAGCTGTTGTCTTATTATATCATGGTAATGTGTGTTTATAGCTGAGGTAAGTTAGTGGATGCAGGGAGTTGTAGTCTAAAGAGTGGCTTGTTGGTGCCCCCCCGGGACCTCGTATTGTGGGCACATCACCGCAGTCCCCCACAGCTATGCCCCTGGCTATAGAGGCCTATTTAAAGAGGGTTTTTGAGGGTCTATACTTCTTTTGACACACTACGATCGTAACTTAAGAAAGGCCAATTGATCAATGTATTGCTTTTACGCTAGCTGTGAAAATACACGCTAAGCTTTAAGGGAACCCGGCGCCTTGAGAAACCTTTATTTGCTTCCGATCGTAGCAAGAACAGTTGTCAAAAAATATGTTTCTGTCTGAACGATCATTTTGACGGATGAACAGATTTCATTGGTCGTAACGGATCACTAAGTAGAACAATTATCATGAGTGATTCTTTAGATAGATAGATAGATGATAGATAGATAGATAGATAGATAGATAGATAGATAGATAGATAGATAGATAGATAGATAGATAGATAGATAGATAGATAGATAGATAGATAGATAGATATGAGATAGATAGATAGATAGATAGATAGATAGATGATAGATAGATAGATAGATAGATAGATAGATAGATAGATAGATAGATAGATAGATAGATAGATAGATAGATGGATGGATGGATGGATGTTTGGGATCTACAGCACATAAAATGAACACAACACAAGGGTCTCCCTTGATATCCTCATGAGATTGCTGCAAACAATGATTCCCTGGAAGTAATTACCTAGGTGGAGGTGTTAATGACTGTGTACGTAGATCTCAGGGATGTTACCTGCGCTGGGGCCACGCTAGTCAATCAGATATGTGGGATGAGGTCTGATACCTGTATTGTCACAGCCTTTTATATGGTTATTCTGCACTAGGCAGGGTATTAGGAAGTCAGATTAAAAAAACTTTCATATGTTCTTGAGTTATCCTCCATTGTCTGGGTTCTGACCAAGCTTTTTCAGAGAGAGCCTTGAAAGTGTAAAGTTATGCAGCGATGCAGATTTGGCAATCAGTAGTCTAAGAAAGCTGGGTGACGAACCCTGTGGGAGCCATTATGGTTGTCAACAATTTTTGTAAATTCATTATTTATGTCTAGTAACTTGGGGGACCAATACTTTCTGAAATTATGAGTGAAAATGTAATTAGGTTCAAAAGCAGGCAAAACGGATAAAACCTAACAGATAGGGAGAAGGGGGCTTGGAAATGGATGGGAAGTTGTACCTTGTGTCAATTAAATCATTTAGATTGTTTGATCATGTTTAGCCCAACGTGCTTTGTTGCATCATTTTCACAAAACAAAAGTTACAAAAAGAATGGACGGTCTGGAACTTACAATTCTATCTATCTATCTATCTATCTATCTATCTATCTATCTATCTATCTATCTATCTATCTATCTATCTATCTATCTATCTATCTATCTATCTATCTATCTATCTATCTATCTAACAAGCTTTACTGAATTGACATCGTAATTCATGAGCGAGCATTTAGTCACCACTTTCAGCAGTGTTTTTATCTTTTTTAGATCTTAATCGTGTATATGAGGTCTAAAAATAGGGGAAATTGTTAACCAAAGAAAACCAAAACTAAAACAAAGCTATATAAACAAATAAAATCCTAAAGTTTTAAAAGATCAAGAAAGACTTGTATTTTCCCAGAATTCGCATATCTATACTACTGTACGTACAATAATCACCAGCCTGATAAGACATGGCTATAGGTCCCACAGTGGAGCGCGCTCATTGTGAAGATCTTGAGCCAATTAATAAGTATCATTGCCACGTTGAGTAGTTTATTGCAGTCCTATTAACTTGTGGATATACACAGATCTCCGGCTATTATTCCTATCTGGCTGAAAGAGCTACAGACTCCCCGGGGGGGATATGCCTGGAGGTGGTCAAGGGAATTATTTAAGAATATTCTCTACCAGATGTGATTCTGATGAAGTAGGCCAACAGATCTCCCTATCTGTGTTTACCCAATTAGCACAGTATTAACACACCCTCCGTGATTGTCATTGACGCCCAAACAAAAAGGTGTAATAGGATATTAGCTGGGGACACCTCACCTATTTTCCCCATGTTAAATAAATCTCTTTGTATCACTGAGATCTCTATGTGGAACCATTGTCCTATGTCATTACCCCCCTGGGGAACGCTCTGTAAGGAGGGGCATTTGACTATCAATGGCTAGGGCCTCATTGGGTCCTTGGTATTTGTTGCCTTTTACTCTATATAGCTTTAAAATGCATTAAGGACAATGGGGTTTCTTCTGTAGAAAGTCTTGTGTTCACGGGGACGGCAAACTTTAATGAAGGCTTAAATCTACAAGTTAGATATCAACAACTCCTATGTTTTAGCTTTCCCGTGTAGGCTTGTTGAGGAAAACATTGGGGAATGGGTCCACATGGTAGGACTCTATATATAGTATCTTGAAAGATAGACCTTATCTTGAAAGGAAATAGTCTTTCAGACCTTTAAGAACTTCATGAACATATTTTCTTTAATATCTCATTCTTAAATTCTTGGTTTCCCAAGTTCTTGTAAAGTCTCCACCCAAAATTCTAAGGGGGAAGTGTGTTGGAGAGTAATGGGGGAGGTGAGCAGTGGGTGGAGAGTCCCTGACAATCTTTGATTTAATTAGTTAGTGGTCTGGAGGGGGAGCTTTTAAAACAAACATTGGCCTCACCTGAGCTCAGTAGGCTTGGTCTTGGACGTAGGAGATAGACTTGGTACCAGTGTATGCTTTGTGGACTTCATGAGAAAACAACTTCATCTCATCTCATAATTTTCAGGATCAGCTAAAAGAAGCTTTACAGTTTTGCGCAACCAAGATATTTCCAAAGTACAAGGATCTATAAAGGATCTTATCCTCAATATCAACTTTCATCCAAGGTAGCGCCGGCCTCCGGAACCTCAAGCGCCGCTGAAATGATGTCCTACATTAAACAACCACATTACACAGTCAATGGGCTGACGCTAGCTGGAACGGGGATGGATTTATTGCACTCTGCTGTGGGATATCCAAGTAAGTTGGGTATTATTCTTATTTAATACGTATTGTATTATTCATATTTTATCTGTTTTTATGCATAAAATGTTGAATATTTTTTATTTTTTTAATAACTATTTTCGCTACTACCGTACTTAAATATTTCTGTATGAACTGTTATTTTCAAAATTTTGGACGTAGAAATGATAGGCTGATGCTGTGTGGTGATTGTCTGTGGACTGATAGCAAGCAGGTTTCTGATGATTATACATACATGCTATATGTTACTTTCCTCATAGTGATATATTACTGCATTAATATCAATTTAAAATAATCCTATTTTTACATAGCTGAATCATAGTTTGAATAAAAATTTCTTAAGTTTATATAGTTTCATATTTTATGCCTGCAAACCCTATTGATCCAGAAGAAGGCTTAACAATACTCGTATGAAGCACGTAATAATCTCAGATTTTTTTTTTAACCACTTACCAGCAATTGGACTAATCCCGATTTCAACATTCTGTATTGCCGCATAATCGCTGATATATTCTTTTTACGTAGGGAAATGTCTTGTCTACAGTTTTCCAAAAATACCAATCCTGTAGAGAATTTTTTGTCAATTTTTTTATAATTTATGCACAATTTTTATGACAATTATTTGAATAAATTATTATTTATTCATTTTTTGTTATAGTTTTTATATTTAAGTAATAATATTAGCTCCCAAGATAATATTCACTTCTGTTTGTAATGCCCACCTCTGTATTTTACTTCACCAGACACACCGCGGAAGCAGAGAAGGGAGAGGACAACATTTACAAGGGCACAGCTAGATATTTTGGAAGCTCTGTTTGCTAAAACACGTTATCCTGATATCTTCATGAGGGAGGAAGTGGCCTTAAAGATAAATCTCCCAGAATCACGGGTGCAGGTAAATGACTTGTAGTAGACTTTACTACAAACTAGTGTGGTAAATTAATATTGATCCTGTTGTAATTAGAAGAGGACGAGGGTATTTGTTACATCCAGTATAGAATTGTTAGACCTTCCTACCTCCATTGACCCTCTATATGTCTTGATAAATTGATTTCATAATCACAAGTTCAGGGCTACAAAAAATAGTTTCACAGTCTTTCGAAAGCCTTTAGAGATTCCTTGACTAAAGCAACCCAAGACTATAGATGAGACTGCCTTATGACTGCCAATAGATGGTCCTAATCTAAAACAACCCAAGAATATGGATGAAGTTACTTATGACCGCCACAAGATAGTCCTTCTCTAAACAACCCCAAGACTATAGATGAAGCTACTTTATGACTGTCACTAGATAGTAATTTTCTAAACCAACTCAAGACTATAGATATAGCTGCCATATGACTGTCACTAGATAGTCCTTCTCTAAGTCAGCCCAAGACTATAGATGAAGCTGCCTTATGACTGCCACTAGAAAGTCCTTCTCTAAACCAACCCAAGACTATAGATGAAGCTGCCTTATGACTGTCACAAGATAGTCCTTCTCTAAACAACCCCAAGACTATAGATGAAGCTACTTTATGACTGTCACTAGATAGTACTTTTCGAAACCAACTCAAGACTATAGATAAAGCTGCCATATGACTGTCACTAGATAGTCCTTCTCTAAGTCAACCCAAGACTATAGATGAAGCTACTTTATGAATGCCACTAGAAAGTCCTTCTCTAAACCAACCCTATACTATAGATGAAGCTGCCTTATGACTGTCACAAGATAGTCCTTCTCTAAACCAACCCTATACTACAGATGAAGCTGCCTTATGACTGTCACAAGATAGTCCTTCTCTAAACCAACCATATACTATAGATGAAGCTGCCTTATGAATGCCACTAGAAAGTCCTTCTCTAAAGCAACCCAAATCTATAGATGAAGCTTGACTAGTCCCGAGAGCCTTATGAGTGCCACTAGATAGTCCTTGTCTAAAGCAACCCAAGTCTAAAAGATGAAGCTTGACTATTCATACATGAAGGGCTTATGAGTGCCACTAAATAGTCCTCGTTGTAAGCAATGCAAGTCTATAGATGAAGCTTGACTATTCATACATGAGGGCCTTATAAATGCCACTAGATTGTCCTTGTCTTAAGCATCCCAAGTCTATAGATGATGCTTGTCATGCATGGTATAATCTTAGCAGTACTTTCTATATATTATACTAAAACACTAATTTAATTATTATTATGTTTTTTTCTTCTGAAGGTGTGGTTTAAGAACAGAAGGGCCAAATGTCGCCAACAACAGCAGCAGAGCAGTGGACAGGCCAAACCTCGTCCTGCCAAGAAAAAGACTTCCCCTGCGAGAGAGACTAACTCAGAAGCCAGCACCAATGGGCAGTATAGTCCTCCACCACCTGGCACAGCCGTGACCCCTAGCTCCACAGCTAGTGCCACAGTTTCCATATGGAGTCCAGCTTCGATATCTCCTATTCCAGATCCTCTGTCTGCAGTCACCACTCCTTGTATGCAAAGATCAGCTGGATACCCTATGACCTACAGTCAAGCTCCAGCCTACACCCAGAGCTATGGAGGATCATCATCTTACTTCACTGGCCTGGACTGTAGCTCCTACCTATCACCCATGCACCCACAGCTATCTGCTCCAGGAGCTACATTGAGCCCCATTGCCACTCCAACAATGGGCAGCCATCTTAGCCAGTCACCTGCATCTCTCTCTGCCCAGGGATATGGATCCAGCCTTGGGTTCACCTCAGTGGATTGCTTAGACTACAAGGACCAAACTGCTTCTTGGAAGCTTAATTTTAATGCCACTGACTGCCTTGATTATAAGGACCAAAGTTCATGGAAATTTCAAGTCTTGTAAAGTAGGTTGAAGACTTACCACCAGCCCAGAGAGTCAACAATCAGGCAAAGGTACAACAGTAAGAAGATACCAGAATGTACAAAGTTTGCAAAGTCAATGTCTTATCGTTGGCTATAAAAAAAACCTGCTGAGAGTTTGCACCTAGAAATGGACTTTTATCGTTCTCCTCTCATGTTCTTCTGTAATAGACAATGTTCAGCCTGGGATATAAAAGCACTTTCAATTAGGGTAATCATAGCTTATGGTTATTGTCTGCTAGCTTTTTTGCTTTGCTTTTGACTATTGATCGTCATCACATACAAGAGCAGATCAGGCTACCTTAACTCCCAGAGAATAAATTCCCTTTCCCAAACTCTGTATTACAAAAAGTTAAAAACAAAGTTTCTAGAATTCCTATTCATTGTATGTGAGTGATCTCTGGGTGCATTGATTTAGTAAACAATCTAGCGTTCTACCACTAAAGTGGACTATTAATATAATTATATGTGGTATCACAGACCTAGGCCTCCTTCGCCCGGGAAAATTATTTTATTTTCTACCGTAAACTGTATCGCAAAACCCTGGCCAAGGCAGAGTGGCTTGTTGGCACCTCCTCCCTGGCAGAAGGGGAACATGCCCTGCCAACCACCTAGCTACGCCCCTGGAGTTTTGGCTACTGGTAATAACAGTAATGGTGTTTTAATTAATGGCTGGCAATTATTGTGTTAATTAGGCTTCAAATTGCCAGGAACCTTACTCCAATAATGACCTGTTCATTGTGTCACACCTTCCCCCATAGGGTAAAACACTAGACCTGCTATAGACATGATGAATAAGTCAGGTCATGCAATATACGCCTGATGCATTTTGTTACTGTATAATATGTTTAAATAAAGTTTAATTTATTTTATAAAAGGTCACGGCCTACCCAAAAACATTATAGGTTATCACGATCCTTACACTGGAAGAAACGTGTCTCTGTTTTTCCACCTTTCCTTTTTATTTGTTGCTTAATAATATAGTGCTATGTAATAGCTTGTGTGTCTGCTGCCGCAAATGTTTGCTAAGAGAGGATTTCCCCTCCCCCATAGATCTGTTATATTATTATTAATTATTGTTAATTGAAAGAACAAAAAAAAAACAACTGTGTGGGATATTATTAAAATACGTCAAACCAGTCCCTGTGTGTTCTTTGTCTAATCTGTTGGTTATGACCAAGGTGAATGGAAAAATGTCTAATAATGCAAATCTCTGCTCAACAATCACAACAAAAAAGCGTAATTCCCATCTCAGCCCTTTTTTTTTTTTTTGTCCCCATCAATTGTCTAATGAAAATGAGACCAATCCGCCGCATCCAGTCCAAATTCCTACGATGCCTTCAGCTTTTCTGGTCTACATTTGCCCGCTTCTGGCTCCCTGCCATCGGACGGTTTGTGGGTAGCATGCTACCTGCTTCCATGTGAGGCACTCCCTACATGCTCTGTGCATCGGATGCCCGGGAGCTGCCCTATTGAGCTGCAATAAGGTGCCTGGGCAGGGATCTACTGCGTATGTTCTAGCCTGAATGCTCCCGAGTTCCCGGCCATCCTCACTGCAAAATGCTGAGACAGAACGGTGCAAGTCCGGATACCGCTGCTGGACCGGGCCGTATCTGTAGGCCACGTCTTATAAACAAAAAGGGGACCATGGTTGGAGTGTGATCTGGATCTGACAAATGGTACATTATTGAAAAATAAATGTTTTTGTTAAGATGCGTATCTTGACGTTACCTAACAGTTGAAGTTTGATTGCCGAGATGGGAATACCCCTTTAAGGTGCCCATACACATTAACTCAACATCGGCTGGATAGCCAATTTCGGAGGGGCGGCAGACCATCTAATGTGTATGGTGGCGTCCCAACTCTTACAAGATGTTAAGGTGGGGAAGGATCGGGCATGTTGGATTCCATGCTGTATCCTTTGTTCCTGCAGGAGATGAGATGCTGCCAGACACATCTCCCCATTGAGAACGCATGCACACTCAGCTGAGCCTGCATGTAAATGGGGGGGGGGGGGGTAGGAATACAATCTAAGATGTATGGCCACCTTTAGACCTATTTTAGGCTAAGTCACGTATGGTGTGTTACCTCTGCATTATACCCTATAAGTAATACTGCTGGAGGTGCAGACCTCTGTAATGTGGCATGCGATAGAACATGTCGCAATTTTCGATGTTTATATTAAAAAGGGACTTTTGCTCTGTTTACATTTGTGTTTATAAAAACGAAAAAACACAGATCATGACAGATTCTATTTATTCCTATGGAACTTAAACTAATGATAAAGTGCATTCATTTCCCATCATGATCAGTTTTGTTTTTTTACAGGATCGTCACAACTTTTTTTTTTTTATTCACTGACGGATTGAAATATTGATGCATACTAAGCAATTTATGGTCAATTTTTACAATCAATTTGCAGAATAAATCATTTAGAGCGCAAATAAACCATACTGAAGAAAAAAGTCAAGTGTAAACCAGGCATAAGACAATAAAGGTGCCCAATCACATTACATTAACGTCAACCGATCATCTAATATGTATGGGGGTGTCCCGACCCTCGCCTGACGGCAGATGTCGTGGGTAAGAAGGATCGGCATGTTGGATTTCTATATGTCCGATCCTTTATTCTCATGTTAGATGTGTCTGGCAGTGGCCTATTCCCCTCTCTGCATTGAATACACATGCATGCTCGGCCAATGGCGCAGATATGCGTCTTATGCATAAAATGTGAAACTTTTTCTAGACCAAAAAAAGCCATCCGAGCTGTGAACATTGTAGAAAAGTTTTTATGAAGAGTATAATGCTGCGTGCTGTCATCGTGAATCCTCATGTACATGGCATAGTCATGTACACAGCCTGCAAGGCGGCACGCAGAGTCCCTACAGTTCTGAAGGATGATCCTTAGGCACTCTGTGTCCTGTCGCATGCTGCCTCTGTACAGCTCCGTATTGAGGAGATATTGTCCCCTAGAAGCAATGCTTTGTACTACAGCATCAAAAGGAGAAAGCCACAATTTTTTCAATTTGTAAAACTCCATATGATATCAGAGGTGTACAGATGTACAGTATAGCCCCAAACACTGCTATGTGTGGCATATTAAGTCGTCTCATACAATGATCTATGCTGCAATAAAAGGGGTTGTCCAGGATAAGAAAAAATAGTCGTTTTTTTTTCTCGATCTAGAAACAGCGCCACTCTTGTCCATATGTTATGTCTAGTATTGCAGCTCAGCTCTATTCACTTGAATTGAGATGAGCTGCAATGCCAGACATATCCCATGGATGAGAGTGGCGCTGTTTTTAGAACAAAAAAAACCCAGATCACTTTTTGGCAATAATGTACTAATGTGTGTCCTGCCTGTTCCTCCTTTTTCTATTCCAACCAGTGCAAAGAAATTTGTATATGTATACATGACTTCCA
Source organism: Rhinoderma darwinii (assembly GCF_050947455.1). NCBI lineage: Eukaryota > Metazoa > Chordata > Amphibia > Anura > Rhinodermatidae > Rhinoderma > Rhinoderma darwinii. Next base: position 107,076,596 of record NC_134694.1, on the reverse strand, counting down.
AGGGATAGCTCTTGCAAAATAAATTTATATGGGAATCCGGAGGACTCTTTAATGAATAATTACAACTGGAGTTACCCTTTAAAGATTGATGGTTTTAAGATACACAAATCCCAGTGGACGAGTTTAAGGGGCGAAGATATAGCAAATGCAACTGAGGTCCACCACCTCGACGATCCATGGTCCACCCAACCACATAAGGAATATGCTCTTATGAAGATATTTTATAATGTATATAGGTTCTACAGAGCACGTCATCATTAGATGTGAAGCCATAGACAGTAAAATAGTGGGCATAGCCAGGCTACTACTCGGAGAGGTTCCCATTGATCAATCCTAATTTAATGTACTTTTTGCCAAGATTTGGTTGAACTTGACACCTTATTAACTCCAATTAACCATGCAGATATTTTTCAGATTCCTGGTTGGTACAGTAAACATAGTTGTTTTCAGAGGAAAATGGGAATTAGAGGAAATCAGCTGCCTCGGATTATCAGGTTTAAGATGATTGTGCAATTGCTCTGAAAACAAAGGTGAATGGGCCGGTCACATAAACTGACTAATAAGCAGCAACAGCCCTGGCCCTGATCAAACAAGAAATCCTCATCCATTGCCCTGTACAAGAGATATATAGCAAAAGCACAAACAAAAGAAATGCAGCCAATGCTATATTGTGCTAAAAACATGTGACACCTCAGGAATCCACAGGGACAATCAGGAACATAAGGGGGTCATGTGTAACAACGTCTACTGGAAGGAATCGTTCTCTGATAAAATGTTGCACATGAGACAACTGCTTGCTTTGCAATATTTTTATACTGAAAAATATTGCAGAAAGTTTTATCTATTCATCCATCCATCCATCCATCCATCTATCTCAAAATCAGGCAGCACTCCAGGGATAAAGTGAAAAAGTGTGGGGCTTTATTGATCCACAAGCCAATGCAAAGTTTACAATAGAGCCTTTTTCTATGGTACAGCTGAAACGTTGCATTGGGCTTATGGATCAGTAAAGCATCACACTTTTTCACTTTATCCCTGGAGTGTTGCCTGATTTTGGATATATTTGTTTGGGTCTATGGTCATGACCATGGCGGGGTTGCTCCCATCCAGATTTTGGCAACTGTGCGACTGACACTTTTGGTTTTTTTCTATCTATCTATCTATCTATCTATCTATCTATCTATCTATCTATCTATCTATCTATCTATCTATCTATCTATCTATCTATCTATCTATCTATCTATCTATCTATCTATCTATCTATCTATCTAACAATAGAAAACCCAGCAGCACTGGGTGCAAGCCTCAGGAACCAGACCTAGGTTCCACCTATACAGACTTCAAAAAATAGGCAGCACTCCGCAGTATGGTGAAAAAAAGTGAGGGTACTTTATTGCCCCATGTGCAACGTTTCAGCTCTGTCCTCTAGAGCCTTTCTCAAGCCTTGAGAAAGGCTCTAGAGGACAGAGCTTAAACGTTGCACATGGGGCAATAAAGTACCCTCACTTTTTTTCACCATACTGCGGAGTGCTGCCTATTTTTTGAAGTCTATCTATCTATCTATCTATCTATCTATCTATCTATCTATCTATCTATCTATCTATCTATCTATCTATCTATCTATCTATCTATCTGTAATGAATCTGCCAGACACAGCTTCTGTGTCGACGCCCGTGGTTAGTCAGTCTGCACCTGCTCCTAGGTCTAATAGAGTGACTCCTTCTTCTACCACTCAGGCTGGGAGGCTGAGGAGTGGGAGAGCCTATCACAGCCTGGCCAGACGGAGCTAGCTCCCGCCCTCTGTCTATTTATACCTTCATTTCCTGCTCCTCTTTTTCCTGTGATTCTGCTTGTTTCCTGGCTCTGCTGCTGCTTGTACTATTTGTCCTCTGCTTCATATTGACCCTGGCTTTACTGACTACTCTCCTGCTCTGCGTTTGGTACCTCGTACACTTCTGGTTTGACTCGGCTTGTTCACTACTCTTGTAGCTCACGGTGTTGGCGTGGGCATCTGCCCCATTTCCCTTAGCTTCTTTGTACCCTTGTCTGTTTTTTTGTCGTGCACATAGTGAGAGTAGGGACCGTCGCCCAGTTGTACGCCGTCACCTAGGACGGGCCATTGCAAGTAGGCAGGGACTGAGTGGCGGGTAGATTAGGGCTCACCTGTCTGTCTCCCTACCCCGTCTTTACTTAATCACAGGCCCATATACCTTTTCCACCCTGGTCCCTGACACAACTATGGACCCCCTTGAGACCTTGGCTCAGCAAATGCAGGGCCTCTCCCTACAGGTCCAAGCCCTGGCTCAGAGGGGCAACCTGCATGATGCTACCCTGGTAGTGCCCCCCACCTCACCTCTTGAACCCCACCTCAAGTTGCCTGACCGGTTCTCAGGCGACCGGAAGACATTTTTCTCCTTTCGGGAGAGTTGTAGGCTCTATTTTCGTCTAAAGCCCCACTCCTCAGGTTCTGAGAGCCAGCGAGTGGGTATAATTATGTCCCGGCTCCAGGACGGGCCCCAAGAATGGGCCTTCTCCTTGGCTCCCGACACGCCCCTGAACTTTCCTCTGTTGACCTTTTTTTTTCTGCTCTCGGGCTCATATATGACGAGACTGACAAGACTGCCTTTGCCGAGAGTCAGCTGGTGACCTTACGTCAGGGTAAGCGACCCGTTGAGGAGTACTGTTCAGACTTTAGGAAGTGATGTGAAGCTTTTCGGTGGAATGACCCTGCCTTGAGGTGCCAGTTTAGATTGGGTCTGTCGAACGCCCTGAAGGACCTGTTAGTTAGCTATCCCTCTTCTGACTCTCTAGATCAGGTTATGGCTTTAGCGGTACGTCTTTACCGACGTCTCAGGGAACGACGACTTGAACGTTTTTGTGCCTTCTCCTCTGGCTCCCCCATGATGACTCCCGAGGTGCTGTTGCTTCGTTCTTCCACGGAAAACTCGGATGAACCTATGCAACTCGGGGCCTCCGTGTCTCCCCAACAACGTAGAGATTTCCGCAGGAAGAATGGTCTCTGCTTCTACTGTGGGGATGACAAGCATCAAGTGAACAACTGTCCTAGGCGTAAGAATAAGCAGCCGGAAAACTTCTGCGCCTAAGTGACCATCGGGGAGGTCGCTTGGGCGCACAGGTATTTCCCGTATATATGAAACCTAATAAGATCTTGCTTCCCTTTCAGGTCTCTTTTGGTGGTAAGTCTGCTACCGGCAGTGCCTTCGTGGATTCAGGGTTTTCTGCTAATATTATGTCTGTGGAATTTGCTATGTCTCTAGCTATGCCATTGATTGAATTGCCTAAACCTGTCCCGGTAGTGGGTATCGACTCCACTCCTCTTGCTAATGGTTATTTTACGCAGCATACCCCTGTTTTTGAACTTTTTGTTGGCTCCATGCATTTGGAGCAGTGCTCTGTACTGGTGATGCAGGGATTATCGTCCGATTTGATTTTAGGCCTACCCTGGTTGCAGATGCATAATCCCACGTTTAACTGGAATACTGGGGATCTTACCAAATGGGGTAATGAATGCATGACGTCATGTTTTTCTGTTAATTGTATTTCTCTCCCTGAGGAGGTGAACACTCTACCTGAGTTTATTCAGGATTTCGCTGATGTTTTTTCTAAAAAGGCCTCCGAAGTGTTACCTCCTCATAGAGAGTACGATTGCGCAATCGATTTGGTACCAGGAGCTAAGCTCCCTAAGGGTAGGATATTTAATCTCTCTTGTCCCGAACGTGAAGCCATGAGAGAGTATATCCAGGAATTCCTTGCCAAGGGTTACATTCGCCCCTCTACTTCTCCGGTAGGTGCTGGCTGGTTCCAACAATCCCGAGGTAGATGTTGTTCATCGGGAACTGTGCACAGTCTGGGCCCAGGTTCAGAAGAACCTAGAGGCGTCCCAGAGCATACAAAAGACTCAGGCAGATAGAAGACGTTCTGCTAACCCCTTGTTTGTGGTCGGGGATCTGGTGTGGCTGTCTTCTAAAAATTTGCGCCTTAAAGTCCCGTCCAAAAAATTTGCTCCCCGGTATATAGGGCCGTACAAGTTCACTGAAGTCCTTAACCCTGTCTCCTTCCGACTGGAGTTACCCCCATCTTTTCGAATACACGACGTGTTTCATGCCTCCCTCCTGAAACGCTGCTCCCCGTCCTTGGCTCCCTCGAGGAAACCTACGGTCCCTGTTCTCACCCCTGAAAGGGTAGAATTCGAGGTGGCCAAGATTGTGGACAGCAGGAGGGTCCAAGGCTCCCTCCAGTACCTGGTCCATTGGAGAGGATACGGGCCTGAGGAGAGGACTTGGGTACCCGCCCGGGATGTTCACGCTGGGGTATTGCTCAGGAGGTTCCATCTTCGGTTCCCCAATAAGCCAGGTCCACCTAGGAAGGGTCCAGTGGCCCCTCATAAAAGGGGGGTACTGTAATGGATCTGCCAGACACAGCTTCTGTGTCAACGCCCGTGGTTAGTCAGTCTGCACCTGCTCCTAGGTCTGATAGAGTGACTCCTTCTTCTACCACTCAGGCTGGGAGGCTGAGGAGTGGGAGAGCCTATCACAGCCTGGCCAGACGGAGCTAGCTCCCGCCCTCTGTCTATTTATACCTTCATTTCCTGCTCCTCCTTTGCCTGTGATTCTGCTTGTTTCCTGGCTCTGCTGCTGCTGCTTGTACTATTTGTCCTCTGCTTCATATTGACCCTGGCTTTACTGACTACTCTCCTGCTCTGCGTTTGGTACCTCGTACACTCCTGGTTTGACTCGGCTTGTTCACTACTCTTGTAGCTCACGGTGTTGCCGTGGGCATCTGCCCCATTTCCCTTAGCTTCTTTGTACCCTTGTCTGTTTGTTTGTCGTGCACATAGTGAGAGTAGGGACCGTCGCCCAGTTGTACGCCGTCACCTAGGACGGGCCGTTGCAAGTAGGCAGGGACTGAGTGGCGGGTAGATTAGGGCTCACCTGTCTGTCTCCCTACCTGTATATAAAATAGCTCATAACTTGGCCAAAAATGAACGTTTTAAAAAAAACAAACATTACTGTTATCTACATTGCAGCGCCGATCACATGCAATAGGAGATAGGGATTTAAGAATCTGGTGACAGAGCCTCTTTAAGGTAGATCGCTGCCCTGATGATTAATAGCTGCATTTAAAGTTCTATTCAGTCTCTGGGTGAACACCATTAAAGCCGACACAGATTGACACCCAGTTTAACTAAATTCCTGATTGTCTATTTTTGCTGCTATAGGAGGGACGGGGTTATCACTACATAATAAGATGAAGTTGCTGTTCAGGAGTATAGAAAAGCTGGATATCTATACTTGTGGAGGCTGTAATAAGAAATATTCTAAAATATATAAAATAATAATATTACATTTCGAACACGTATTTTACTTGGCGACACGCTTATTACGGGCAACTGATATTTGTATAAGATGATAAGTCGCAAGACTCGCAACCAATGAAATATATCTCGTTGCCTTTTTTGACTTGTTGCCGGTCAGAATTACACGGTGGTGGTGCCCTCAACCCCCCTGAACCCCTCCGTCCCTATACGTTAGTTTGACTTATCTAATTTAGCAAATGTCTCAATCCTCTTATGCTCTGTGCTCCCCCAGCAGATTGGTAACTGAATTAGGAGGGATTACCTATCCCGGCAACATGACAAATAGGTTCTGCAATAAAGGATGACAGATGCCCGGGATATGCAGGGGATTCTGGGTAACCACTTTTAATTAAGGAACAAACTCTTCAAAATAGAAAAATAACAGTTTGTTTATGGGTTGTTGTATTTTCTCCATGTAAATCACTAAAACCTTCCATTAATTATATTCTTCTATGTCCCTATTGGACAGTAAAACAAAGCTTTTTTTTGTTTTGTTTTAGACCATGGCCATAAGCAATAGGAATTACTATAATGAATGGCGATCATTAGTGCATGTATATTAATTAACAAACCGGGGACTTGGGGGTATTGGTATGGGTATAAACGTAACTTTAGCAAAAAGTGCCAGTCAGCTGCTGCAAAAGCAAATAAAATCATAGTTTTGCCTCTAAACTAATCACTAAGCAGATCACACATGGAATATTGTGTGTATTTTGGGCACCTTTAAGTACAGGAATGGGTGGATTGCAGCACCAAGAAATATTATTACAATTTGAGTTATTTAGTTTAAAAAAAAATAAAAAAGATAAAAAGATGGCTTAAAATGTACTATGTACAAATATGTCAAAGGTCAGTACATCTGTCTAATTATTTTTTTAATTAGGACCCACTGGAGAGATTAGCACTTCCCCATTTTTACCTATATTATTTTGCTAGCCAATTGGTGTAATTGGAGTCCTGTGAAAGTTTGTGAGGGATGTTGTTGAGAGGCCCTGCCTCCATTCTTCCTGGTCTCCCCATCACCATGATGGTGACCATGAAAATTTGGTACTTTGCAATCTATATAACATTTGTTCAGCATGCAGCTTACATATGCACAATAATTGTGATATTCTGAAAAAAAAAAAGAAGAAAAAAACAAAACAAAATAAATCCTACCGCTTATTGTATACAGATCCCACGCAGACCTATGTGTGCAGCAAATAAAAAAAATATAATTATTTAATATTTTTATTTTAAATTAATTGAATTGTAATTACGGACCCATTCATTTCTATGGCCGACGGACATCTTCCCATATATTTACAGGAAGGTATCCGTGCTGTAGTAAGGCTCCGCAAAAGAGAGGACATGTCCTATTTTTTGCGTTCTACGGACCACGCTACCATACTTTATATGGGAGCACGGCCTGCAAGTGCGGGTGGCTGTCCGCGGCCGTCAGTGCCTGTAATCACGGACTGTGATTACGGGCACGGTCTTGTGAATTTGGCCTTATCTGGCAATCCGCAATCCAGCACTAAGCGATCCAGTCACTTCGGCTTTGTTCACACGCTAAAGTAAAAATGGCTGTAAAATACAGATCTGTTTACAAGTGAAAACTGCCTCTGACTTTCAGCCGTTTTTAAAGCATCAAACGTTTTTTTTTATGCGTTTTTTGGAGCTGTTTTTCTATTGACACAATGAAAAACGGCTCCAAAAACGGCTCAAGAAGTGACCTGCACATCTATTTACAGGGTGTTTTTTTACGTTTTTACGTCAAAAAACGCCCCGTCTGAACGAAACGCCATTTTTTCAATTGAAATCAATGGGCATATGTTTGGAGGCGTTCAGCTTCCGTTCTTTCAGCCATTTTTCGAGGCGTTTACGCCAAGAAAAATACCTGAAAACACTGCGTGTGAACATACCCTAAGTCTTTCTCTCCCTAGCTGCTAAACTGGAACTGCTGTAGGCACAAATGAATCTCTATGAGTGACAACAAGCACCAAGATTTGATGTTGTCACCCTGATGAATAATAGTACACCATTTTTCCACAGGAATTTTCTTTTAATATTTGAGTATTTCTTGGACTGAACCGTCACCATGGTTGTGTCACTTGATTTTAAAGGCAATTTAAAGGGGTTGTACAAGATTAGAAAAATATGTCTGCTTTCTTCAGCGCCACATCTGTCCATGGATTGTGTCTGATATTGCAGCTCAGTTCTATTGAATGGGGCTGAGCTGCAATACACCACACAACCTGTAGACAGGTGTGGTGCTGTTTTTTGGAAGAAAGCAGATATATTTTTCTAATCCTGTAGAACCCCTATAAAATTCAGTGTGCTGTATTAAATAATCTCAATGAGAAAGATAAAGACAATAAGTAAATGTTTTCTCCTTACCAGGGTCACTATAGCAGTAATTACCTTCACTGGACTATTGGGTAGTGTTTTATAATACACGGATGATACAAATATATGTGTTTGATGTCACAGGTTGGCACTGAACATATAGACTATCGGAAATGAGGCTCTTCTGTAGTAGTGTCCACCGTCCCCTCAGATAAGGAGGTTGTTTTACCCGTCATGCCAGGGAGGACAGTGAGGAGGAACCTGGCAGTGGACAGGTGGGGAGGAGGTATAACTAATCTTTGAACCTGTCAGCAAGTTTAAAACTGGTGCAGGGCAGGCGGACAGATTGGGATATGTAATCTTTTATTATCCCCGGGGACAGATGGAGCCATGAACAGGGAAACCTTGAGGAGGTGTAGCAAGACGCTGGCTTTATAATCCCCAGGGGAGGGGTGCCAGGGCAGCGGGGCTAAGCCTGGTTTAAAGTGTGTTATTGGAAGGAAGCTCAAGAGCAGTGCTCACAGGCAGCCGGGTGTAATGGAAAAGTCGCCGACATCCATTTATCACAACTTCCTTGCATTGGATTTAACGAAAGCGTGCGTTATTTTGCCTGTTATTTCCCATGGAGAGGTTGATGCCTTAGTGATCAGCTGTTATAACCAGGTGAAGCTGCAGGTGCCAACAGATTTCCCTGCAGCGATATACCTCTGAAAATGTAGCATCATATGGAACCCATCTGAATAAGCAGGTGACTATGTAATACATGGTCGCGATTAATCCACAATAGCGCAAGACGCTCTTTCCAAAGGTATTCGGCTCTGGCTAATAGATGGAAATCCATTTGGGTCCTAATTCATGTACCCCCCACCAATGGAGTACATAGAAGAGTAGGACTAAAACTGGGCATCTTATTATGGTGTAGAGTTTTGCCACCCAGGACAGAAGGGCTTGGTAGTTCTTACCTCTGAATAGCAAAGGCAATAGGTCCAACCAGGGCTGCCCCCTCCAAGGGCCAAATAACAGCCGCACGGGCTACTTCTATGGTCGGTCTGTAGGCCCTTGAACACCCACAATGCTATCTTCAGGCATATCTCAATGGCCTTCACTATAAGAAATAAAAAAAGAGTAATTTCTTTAATTAGGAAATGGAATTGATTGTTGACTACAGTGTTCACAGTGTCAGGCAGGGACAGCTAAAGCAGCTCGACAGTGTGAGGATCTTGCCAAACAGCTTCCTGCATCTCCGCACCCGGGACCCAAAGGAAAGAAAAGGGATATTGGGGTTGATTGCAGTCACACACCCGTTTTGAGAGGATTCAGGTGGTAAATAAATAAGGCCCAATTTAGGTAAATCCAGATAATGCATGTATACATCCTGCCCCAAGAATATTCAGCTACATCTCCACTGTCCTGACTTCTATATATGCCTATTGTAAATGTCATGTTCCATCTAGTCTAGGGCATCCGTACCATAGGGGCAGACGTTAGAAGTGCAATGGTGTCAAGGAGCCCCTGAAAGGAGCATCATTTCTATCTTTGCTATGGGGCCCATAAATAACCTCTAAATATTCGCCACTGGGCTCCTTAAAATTAATTTTACAGGTTTTTTAATTACTCTCTACCTGCTCATGGCCATTAAAGGGGTTTTCCCATAATCAATATTTATCACCTATCCACAGGATAGGTGCAAAATATCTGATCGGTGCAGGCCCGACTGCTGGGACCCCCACCGATCACGAGAATGGGTTTACGTTACCGTTCCTGGGAGCCCCATAGGAATGCAGAGGGAGTGCGCATGCTCGGCCACCGCTCCTTTCATTTCTATGGGGCTCCCGAAAATAGCTCCCGGTAGCCGCATATAAATAAATGGAGGGGTGGTTGAGCACGTGCACTACCGCTCCTTTCTCTTGTTTGAGAGGGGGAGTCCCGACGGTCACACCGATCAGATATTTATCACCTATCCTGTGGATAGATAATAAATATTGATTATGGGAAAACCCCTTTAACACATAATGTGTGTGCAGAGCTCTGTCAGTTGTCCCCACCCCATCAGCTAAAGTTGGGATCTGATGCAGGTTGGTTGCAGGCTGCGTTATTGATCCTACGTAAAATCAATAGAAAAGCTGGAAAATTGCCGGCACTAGCGTCTTCCTGTCCTTGCAGCTTTTCAGACTACAATTAGAAATGATACAGTGTGCAATGCACTACAATTGTTAGAAGTATCGAGTGGTTAGGTATTTGTGCGACGTCATTGTAAGATGAGGTAAGGCAGCAATCTGCAACAAAAACATGGGCTGGGGGCACTATACGTACCCCCTAATGTCAGCCAACAGAGAACACAGCACAGTCTCTCTGCTATCTCTTATCGCTCTGCGGCGTGTGGTTTGTATCACCAACCTGTCTCTATATTAACGTGGCATGTGGCTCGCACACCGCACCTATAGGAGCTATGAATCCTTACTTTTAGCAAGCCTGTGCTACTAAGTTGCAATCTGACTCTAGTGGCTATATATTATTGTCTCTATTCTCCTCTACGGTGCTTGCCCTGATGTGTATTTCGCAGAGTAGACTCCGCTTCTTCTGGGGACTAATCCTTAGGATAGGCCATCAATGTTAAAGCCTCGGAGAACCCCTTTAGCTGCTTCCAAACCTGCAGTTCTAATGGTTCAAAGTGGTGCAGAAGCTATGGCTTATTCCGCAGCGCCATCTAGTGGATACTATGTGTAATGTCACTACAATCATAAGAGTGGTGAGAAAACGGTGAGTTGGTAGATCCAGGGCCCAGAGATGTTAACCTGGGAGAGCCCTTCAGAGGGTGATACTTATATAAGAATGCGTGGCTAAATATATTAATCTCAGACCACCAGACCACATCCGCTAAATATATTTAGACCATAGACCAGACCCCCTATATTTATATCAGACCCCAGACACGTTACTTAAAGGGTAATTAAACTTTAAAAAAAACTTCTGACATGTCATAGTGACATGTCAGAAGTTTTGATCGGTGGAGGTCCAAGACCCCCACCTATCGCTAAAATGAAGCGGCAGAAGTGGTTGGGTAGAGCGCTGAGCCGCTTGTTTTCTGATTAGCTTTTCTCGGAAAGCCAAGAAATTGGTATACGGGCTCAATAGAAAGTTGTGTCTGTACACCAATCGCTCGGCTTTCCGAGAAAAGACGATCAGAAACAAAGTGGCTCAGCACTCACACGAGCGCTTCTGCTGCTTCGTTTTACCCATTGTGGGGGTCTCTGTGCTCGGACCCCCACCGATTAAAACTTCTGACATGTCACTATGACATGACAGAAGTTTTTTGAAAGTTTAGTTACCCTTTAAAGGGTTTGTCCGATTTTCGCACATTAATGTTATTTTTTGTATAATTAAAAGTGAAATGACCATGGATAGAATTGTATCCACTGGAAGTTAACAATGTATGTTCCTACTAAATAACAACAACCAGAATTTAACATTAATTTGCTGAAACTGGACAACCTCTTTAATTCAGACAGCAGACAAGAAAACATAAAAATATACAGACCCCAGACCAGACTTTACCTACGCTCCAAACTCCTGGCGCCGCTGCCCTGGGTCCTGACCCCGTCCAGTGGCAGGATGTTGCGTGCGCCGCATGCACTATGTCTTGATGCTGGATGGCGTCAGGGTCCATTGCAGTGGCGTCCGGAGCTGAACAACTGCCGGGAGCGAGGAGGGTAAATATTGAGGCTACTATCTATTTTTTATTTTTTTGCTGTGCTTGTGCCCTATTTCAAAGACCCTTTTACATGGGTCAATGTTTGGGTGAATGAGCGTCCGTACGAATGCTTGTTCTTGATCATTGGGCAGAGATCAGCCGATGAACGAGCAAAGGCTCGATCGTTGGCTGATGGAATCCTTTATGAGGCCAGAAAAACGGTCGTTGTTGGCAGCGCATCCCTCCATGTAAACAGGATGTGCTGCCGACATGATGCAAATGTATGTGAACGAACGATCGTAGTAAGGGTATGTTCACACAACCTCTTTTCAGACGTAATGGAGGCGTTTTACGCCTCGAATTACGCCTGAAAAGACAACTCCAATCCGTCTGCAAACATCTGTCCATTGCCTGCAATGGGTCTTACGATGTTCTGTGCAGACGAGCTGGCATTTTCCTCGTCGCTGTCAAAAGACAGCGCGTAAAATTACGCCCGCGGCAAAGAAGTGCAGGACACTTCTTGGGACGTAATTGGAGCCGTTTTTCATTGACTCCAATGAAAACCAGCTCCAATTACGTCCGTAAAAGACGCCGCGAAAAATGCTTGGAATTTCAGACGTATTTGGCGTTGTCGTTTGCACATACCCTAACAACCATTCATCCCCATACTCCCGATCATTGATCCATGTGGATGCAGAGACTGTATTGTCGATCGGCGTTCGGTAAAAGTGGTAAATACGGGCGAGTATCTTCATCATTTGAACTTCATTTTCATTAAATCAATTGGTGATATTATCTATTTATCTTTGTGTATGGTCATACAGTATTATCAGATGTCATATGCCATCGCAATTGTTTTCTACTTGGCAGATATTTCACATTTTTGTGATTGGTATGCCATAGGTGACTTATACCACTGGAGGTTAGGTCCAGGAGGTAGCAACCTATCAAGGTTTACATCCCCATATTGGATGTACTTGTTTGGTGATTTTTAGATGTTTTTAATATATTTTTGTCTTGTTTGGTGTATGTTTATTTACTCAAATAAAGTCTTTGTACATTTAGTATATATTATAGAGTGCATAAAAAGTTCACACATTTGTTTCTTTTTGCTAATACAGTGTAACGTAGCGGGTTTGTGGACCCACTAGGCCGTACCGCGGTAGCAGGGAGGCAGCTGGCCAAACAACAGGGAACCCCAGCAATACAATATCCCTCACAAGGGTACCTGAATAGTCCAGACAGTGGCCGCAGCTCTGGTACTGATGGAGATGGGTGCAGCAGGTAACGCCAAACGTAACGGATGACACAGGTGACGCAGGTTGCGCCAGACGTGGCAAATTCCTCCGGACGTGGCAGATGACACAGGACGTGACACGACTCTGACACTAATAGGCACAGGAACAAGAACAGCATGGGATACAGGAACAGGTAACAGGGCACGGGTAACAACTGGAACGGGAAACACTAAGGGACCATTTGCAAGACAGACTTGGGATAACTAACAACGCTCAGGCAAGGATCAGAAGGGCAGGGGGACCTTCTTATAGACCAGGAAATCATGGGAAGTTGATGATGATGATGATGATTCTCACCTGCGGGACACAGCAGGCCGGAGCGGAAGGAGATGGGAACCAGCGCTCCCGGATCTATGACTGCGGGCGTCGGGAGGTGAGTAAACCCGACGGCCCGTGGCCATGGACGCTACAGTATCCCCCCTCTTACACCCCCTCTTCTTGGGGCCGGAGCGAGAGAGCAATTTCTTACTGAGAGCAGGAGCACTGAGGTTCTCTTCTGGCTCCCAGGACCTCTCCTCAGGACCAAACCCTCTCCAGTCCACCAAATAGAAAGTCCTTCCTCCTACCCTTTTGCAGTCCAGGATCTCCCTCACCTCGAACACATCAGAAGAACCGCTGGGAGCAACTGTGGAACTAGAAGTCTTGCTGTAGCGGTTCAGGACCACAGGTTTCAGGAGGGACACATGGAAGGAGTTGGGGATTCTGAGGGTAGGAGGCAGCAGCAGCTTATAGGAGACAGGGTTTATCTGTTGCAGAATCTCGAAAGGACTAAGAAACCTGGAAGCAAACTTGTATAAAGGCACCCTCAAGCGAATGTTCACAGAGGACAGCCAGACTTTAGTCCCCGGAAGATACTGAGGCGGCTCTCTTCTCCTAGTATCTGCTTTTCGACTGCCAGCAAAATAGAGGACCGGGTCTGTTGCCAGATTTGCAGAAAGTCCCCATATGCAGAGTCAGCAGCGGGGACCTGAGATGTGGTCGACACAGGAAGAGGGACTCTAGAATGTTGACTGTACACAATGTGAAATGGAGTGGAAGTGGTGGACTCGCTTGTGTGGTTGTTGAATGAGAACTCGGCCCATGGAAGAAGCTGTACCCAGTTATCATGCTGTGAAGAGATGAAGTGGCAGGGATAATTCTCCATGATCTGGTTGATCCTCTCAACTTGCCCATTGGACTGGGGGTGATAGGCTGAGGAAAAGTCCAAACTCACATCCAGGAGTTTACAGAGGGCTCTCCAGAACTTAGAGGTAAACTGAACCCCCCAGTCGGACACAATGTGAAGAGGCAAGCCATGCAAGCGAAAGATGTGTAGAATGAAGAGACTCGCCAGTCGGGGAGCAGAAGGTAGGCTGGTCAGCGGGATAAAATGTGCCATCTTAGAGAACCGGTCCACCACCACCCAGACAGTGTTGCATCCTGCTGAGGGGGGAAGGTCTGTGACGAAGTCCATTGCAATGTGCTGCCAGGGGGCATTGGGTACAGGCAGAGGTTGAAGCAGGCCGGCAGGCTTGAAGTGAGTAACTTTGTTAGAAGCACACACCGTGCAAGAAGAGACAAAGTCCAGAACATCTTTAGGTAGCGTGGGCCACCAGAAGTGACGAGCAATCAGATCTCGGGTTTTACGGACACCAGCGTGCCCAGCCAGTTTAGAACTGTGTCCCCAGCGGAGAACTCTTCTCCTGTCTGCCAACCGAACAAAAGTCCTCCCAGGAGGGATGTCTCTAACCTGCAGAGGATTAGCAGTGACAATGCAGGACGGGTCTATGATAGTCTGAAGGGACTCCACCGTGTCTTCCGTCTCTGGACAGGGCATCTGGACAGGGCATCGGCCCTCACATTCTTGTCTGCGGGATGGTATTGGAGCACAAACTGGAAACAAGTGAAGAACAGTGACCACCTAGCTTGACGGGGATTCAGTCGTTGAGCGGACTGAAGGTAGGTAAGGTTCTTGTGGTCGGTGAAGATCAGGATGGGGTGGGCAGCGCCCTCTTAAGTTGTCTCCACTCCTCCAGAGCCAATGTGATGGCCAGTAGCTCCCGATCTCCAATAGAGTAATTGCGCTCAGCAGAAGAAAAAAGTCTTGAGTAGTAGACACATACTACTGCCTTTCCACTGGAGCTCCTCTGGAACAGAAGTGCACCTGCACCAACAGAGGAAGCGTCCACTTCCAGTGAGAACTGCAGAGATACGTCAGGATGATGGAGGATCAAAGCTGAAGTGAAGGCTTTCTTGAGGCTAATAAATGAGGTCTCTGCCTCTGGAGTCCACACCTTGGCGTTCAAACCCTTCTTCGTAAGGGTAGAGATGGGAGCCGTCAGAGAAGAGAAGTTAGGAATAAACTGCTGGTAGAAATTGGCGAATCCCAGGAACCGCTGTATGGCACTTAAGCCTTGAGGACGTGGCCACTCCAGAACAGCTCTCACTTTCTCAGGATCCATCTTGAGACCTTGATCCGAGATGATGTAGCCCAGGAAGGGCAGAGAACTCCTCTCAAAGATGCACTTCTCCAGCTTGGCGTATAAACGATCCTCCCTTAATCGTAGTAGAACTTGACGGACATGCCTCTGGTGAGTCGTCGAATCTGGGGAGAAAATCAAAATATCATCGAGATAAACAACAACACAGACATAGAGGAGATCTCGGAAGCTATCATTAACAAACTCCTGAAACACTGTGGGAGCGTTACACAGTCCGAAGGGCATCACTAGGTATTCGTAGGGCCCCGTCCCGGGTGTTAAATGCCGTCTTCCATTCATCACCCTGGCGAATCCGGACTAGATTGTAAGCCCCCCCTGCAGGTCTAGCTTAGAAAATAGCTTAGAATTTTTTTTAGCTCCTCGTATGCGATCAAACAGCTCAGATATAAGTGGCAACGGGTATTTGTTCTTGACTGTGATCTGGTTGAGACCACGGTAGTCAATGCAGGGTCGAAGGGATCCGTCCTTCTTTTTAACGAAGAAGAATCCAGCCCCGGCCGGGGAGGAAGACCTTCGTATGAAACCCCTCTCCAGATTCTCCTTTATATAGGCTGACATGGATAGAGACTCTGGCAAGGATATACTCGGCCACGGGGGAGGGAGGCATTAGGAACCAGTTCAATAGGGCAGTCATAAGTCCGATGTGGAGGCAGCGTCTCAGCTTCCCTTTTGCTGAAAACATCTGCATACTGAGCAAACTGGGGAGGCAGTCCCGCCAATGACTGAGGCAGAGGAGGCTTGACAGGATGGATCTGCAACAGACAACGACCATGGCACTTGGAGCCCCATTGGAGAACCTCTCCGGAATTCCTGTCCAGGACTGGGGCATGTAGTCGAAGCCAAGGCAGGCCCAGCAGAACAGGATTGATGGCCTTGGGCAAAACAAGGAAAGAAATTAATTCAAAATGCAGGACTCCAACCTGGAGCTTCAACGGCTTGGTTTTAGAAACGATAGGATCAGGCAGAGGCAGTCCATTAACTGAGGCAACAGCCAAAGACGTCTCCAGGGGAACTGTGGGAACTGAAGATGATCCACTAGCTCCTTTTGAATGAAGTTTGCCGCAGACCAAAGAGTCAAGATATGCAGAAACCTGATGCGTCCTCTCGCCGGATACTAGGGTCACAGGAATAGTCAACTTGGAGCAGAATTCTCTATTAGGTACCATTCCACCTAGGGTTGTCTCTCCAACCAATCCTAGGCAATGGGGTCTCTGGGGACACAGACATACAATATAGCCTCCGAGGCCGCAATACAAAAAAGTCCAGAAGTGCGTCTGTGCTGTTTCTCCTGGATAGACAACTTGGCCTGGTTACTCTGCACAAGATCCTCTGGTTGGACGACTGAGGAGGATTGCTGGAAAGTAGAATCCAGCCTAGGAAGTTCTTTCTCCCAGAGTACCTCTTGGGAACGCTCCCGGATCCTCATGTCAACCCGGGAGGCGAGTAGGATAAGATCGTCCAGGGTAGATGGCAGATCGCGAGCAGCCAGCTCGTCCTTAATCCCTGAAGATAGTCCCTGCCAGAATGTAACCACCAAAGCCTCGTTGTTCCAGGTCAACTCAGCAGCCAGGATACGGAATTGAATGGCATACTCGCCCACGGAGAGGTCTCCCTGGTGTAGGGTCAGCAGGGATGCAGCAGCCGAAGAAACACTCCCAGGTTCCTCAAAGATCGAGCGGGTGGTCCGTAAGAAGCACTGCAAGTCACGGGTCTCTGATGTTCCCACAGAGGATTAGTCCATGCCAGGGCTTTGCCAGTAAGGAGAGAGATGATGAAGGAGATCCTGACGTCATCCGAAGAGAAGGACCTGGCATGTAGTTTGAAGTGGATCTGGCACTGATTCAAAAATCCCCTGCAGGACCTCGGATCTGCGTCATAGCGTGGAGGTAGCGGCAGGAAGCACAGGGGATTGGTACTGGTACAGACAGGAAGTATAGCAGGAGGAACAGCAGGAATGGGTGCGGTGACGACTGTGGTTGGAGCAAGCAGCCGATGGGCTATGGCGTTCACCGACAGGAGGAGTTAGTCCTGTCGTGACTGGAGATCCTCCATCTCAGTCAGCATGGCTTGTGTCGTCAAGGTCTCAGGTTGACCAGCGGGGTCCATGGCCTGAGCGTACTGTCACGTAGCGGGTTTGTGGACCCACTAGGCCGTAAGCGCCGTAGCGGGGAGGCAGCTGGCCAAACAACAGGGAACCCCAGCAATACAATGTCCCGCACAAGGGTACCTGGATAGTCCAGACAGTGGCCGCAGCTCTGGCACTGATGGAGATGGGTGCAGCAGGTAATGCCAAACGTGGCGGATGACACAGGTGCCGCAGGTTGCGCCAGACGTGGCGGTTTCCTCCGGACGTGGTAGATGACACAGGACGTGACACGACTCTGACACTAATAGGCACAGGAACAAGAACAGCATGGGATACAGGAACATGTAACAAGGCAGGATAACAACTGGAACGGGAAACACTAAGGGACCATTTACAAGACAGACTTGGGATAACTAACAACGCTCAGGCAAGGATCAGAAGGGCAGGGGGACCTTCTTATAGACCAGGAAATCATGGGCAGTTGTTGATGATGATGATGATTCTCACCTGCGGGACACAGCAGGCCGGAGCGGAAGTGAGTGCTGGCGTCTCCTTGGAAGGAGATGGGAACCAACGCTCACAGATCCATGGTTGCGGGCGTCGGGAGGTGAGTAAACCCGACGGCCCGTGGCCATGGACGCTACATACAGTATATAGACATAATGGTGGGGGTTCCAGGGTGGAGTGATGCTGTATACAGCTGCTCCCGCTCTAGTGGACTTTGGACCTTGTATTACATTAGATTATTTATTTGAAAGGAGAAATGTGTGGCTGTCCCCAGCAATATTAGCTGAATGGTGGGGGTTTCAACAGTCAGACTCAAGGCGATCAGCCGGTCTTTATGGCCGCTTACTTTTGTGGGTACATCCACTTTAAGGCTCAGGCTGTCCTTCTGTCACAGGACACTTTCTTCTTCATAGGATTTTGGTGCGATATAAAAAGGGTGAACAACTTTTTTTCCCCCATCGAGTCACATGGGTCGGCAAGCTTCATTAGACGGACTTGAAACAGAACAGTAACAGAACTTTCTATGGTAACAGGCAAATAAAATGTGGGTACGAGTTATTAGCTGCCAACTAATATAGATTCCACCCTCCTCATTGCTTAAACACAGCTCCCAAAGTAAGTGCTGAGCTAAAAAAAAAGTAGCCCAGCACTAAGGATACAAATAAACGAACGGCAAGAGATCTGCCTCGTTTCAAACCGTGGCGTGGAATATACGGGCACTGCGGTCATCTGACATCACAGCACTTTTTAATAGCTCTTGCTGACGTAAATGTTAAACAGATGTCACGGGGCCCGTGGGATATTCTGTCACAAAGCCAGCAGAGGGCGGTGTGAACCCACTTTATCACCAAGGGATTTGAACCAGGCAGCGGAGTGTGAAGTAACCCCTGTTTTTCACCCTTGTACCTCTATACAGAGATCTGGACTTCGCTGCAGGGGAACCCCAGGTCGCTACCCCCAGGGTAGTCTCCATTGATGACGGCCAACGTAACAGGTGAAGTGCCAGTAAGCGGGGTCAGAAATAGCAAGAGGTGAGGGCAGACAGCAAGAGAGGATGGTCAAAGTACAAGCAAAGGTCAAACATAGGTAATCCAGTAAACTAAATAGCAGAGGTTACTCTAGAACCAAATTGCTCTGGCAAAGAAGGAAGGAGAGGACCCAATAGGCTACATGCACACATTGCGCAATTTGATGCGAAAAATCTGCATCAAAACCGCGGGTAAATGCAGGTAATTCCGCAGGTAAAATCTGTACTTGTTACTGCAGTTTTTTTTATTCGTTTTTAGGTGCGGTTTTTACATTTTGATGCGGAAATAGGTGCGGATATTGGTCCTTTTTTTTTTTATAAACCTGTCAGATACAATTCTGAGAAAGAAGCACAAGATAAATTGACATGCTGCCGATTTTGAAATATGAACCGCAGGTCAATTTATGTGCAGAGAAATTCTGCAACGTCTAGATGAGATTTCTTGAAATCTTATTTACTTTGCTAGTACTGTATTACGCTGCGGATTTCCTGCAGGAAAATCTGCACGGTAAAACCGCACGTAATATGCATTGTATGCAGGGGGATACGCATCGTGTCAAATTGCGGTAAGAATGCATACGTGTTTTGGGCGCACGGCAAAAAACGCGGCAAAACAGCACTATGTGAATACACTCTTAGACCAAATGCACATGATGTGTATTACGTGCCGGTTTGCCACGTGAATTTTCCTGCGGCGAATCCGCAGCGTAATACAGTACCAGCAAAGTAAATGGGACTTCAAGTAATCTCCTCTACACGTTGAAGAATTTTTCAGCATGTAAACTGACCTGCAGAGCGTATTTTTAAATCCACAGCATGTCAATTTATATTGCAATTCCTCTTGCGAATTGTACAAGTTTTTTTTAAAAAAAGCACCAGTTTTTTTAAAAAAAGCATGAAACCGCGCTATTTCTGCATCAAAATGTAAAAACCGCATTTACTTGTGGTTTTGATGCAAATTTTCTGCACTAAATTCTGCCACGTGTGCATTATAGCCAGGAAGGGCTGAGAAATAATTTTGTCCATCAACTCTCTTCTGGGTCCTAGTGCACGCCCTGACCCCCGCTTTCTTAAAGGGCCAGTGGCGCACTAGGGCCCAGAAGAGAGTGTTGGCGACGAGGGAGGCGCCGGCCCGGACGACAGTATCAGGTAACAACAGAGAGGGGAGCAGCAGGCATTACAACAGATACCTTAATAGTCTTTGGGTGACGGATGCCTAACAGTGGCATTTAACAGATACGTCATGAAAATGTCATTAAAATTCATTACGTATTTGCTAAACAGATACTATAATAGTCTATAAGTGATGGAGGCCACTGTTAGGGGCTGTTCACATCAGCGTTTGCTTTCCGTTCAGGGGTTCCGTTGGAGGTTTCCGTTTTCCGACGGAATCAATAGCGCATTCTGTCGAAAAAACGGAAACCTGCCAGAACGGTGACAAACGGAAACCATTAGTAATGTTTCCGTCACCATTGATATCAATGGTGATGCAAACGGAAGCTAAGGTTTCCGTTTGACTTTCCGTTGAGGGTTACCACGACGGAAATCTCAGACGGAACCCCTGAACGGAAAGCGAACGCTGATGTGAACCGGCCCTTAGGCATCCATCACAGTCTACATTTAACGTATACATGGGGGAGTTTTTAACTGGCGCAAACGTTAAATGCAAGGAAAAAACGAGATGTGCAAATCACACTCGACTTTTCAGCCATACACTTTAATGTAAGTTGCGTGCGACTGTGACATGTCAGCTGTTTTTATATTTTTGGAGGTATCTTTTGCATGTCGCATTCACACCCTAAAATAGTTGTGCGACAAGAAGTCTCAGACAAATTGCAAACATTTTTATATCGCGTGCACAAAGTCACCGTGTAGCTCTAGCCACATGTTAAATAGGAGACGTAGCAAAGAAACTCAGTGCGGTGAAACAGTTAAATCTTTAGTCATGTGTCATCTGCTGCAGAAGCAAAAACAAAAGCTGAGTGTGCAACTTTTGGAGTTAATGAAAAGTTAAGGAGTCACGTGATCCGGCATGTCATGTGACTGAGGCATCCAGCCTGCTGGGTGTAGGAAGTGGACTCTTTCTGTTTCACACTAGTCCTACAATGCTCGCCCTGTGTCTGCAGCTCCTGCTTGTCCTGCTCTTAGGTGGAGTAGATGGGGGTGAGTATAATACTTACTATAATCTTCTCGTCCCCTCCTGCAGGTCTCTGCTCCTCTCAATGTTCTCACTCTACGTCCACGTGACTTACATTAAAGTCCATGCAGGCAAAGTCGTCTGCAACTTGCAATTCATCAGGTTTGAATTTTTTTCCGACTGCGACAGTCTTTTTTTTTTTTTTTTTTTAGTCCTATCTTTAGCCCCAGCCAGAACTTGAGCAGCTTCTGATATTGATACGGATTGTATGTATCGGTTTCACAAAAAGTTGCGGACGACTTGAGACGATTGCAAGAATTTTTGCCCCATAGTGAAATATTGACGTGCAATAGACTGTACTTTTGCAGCAACCAAAAGTTGCTGTGTAGCAAATACTATGTGTAAATTAGATAGATGCTAAGGTAACACTAGAGGGTGCAGGAGCGACTACTGGGTGTCACCCCTACAATCAAGGGGCTGTGAGTAAGTTCATGCCGTATGAAGCACATTCCTCTAAGTTCAGTAGGTAGGGGGCCGCAGCTTCCTGTTGTCTATAAGATTGCATGTAAGGGACTGAGCTAATACATTTCATGGCCTGCGATTACTGGTGGATTGTTAGATCGACATGGGGGGGGGGGGGCTCTATGATGAGCTATTGGGGAGCAAGGGGTCCATAGACTGATCTTGTACAGGGACCCTCTGCTATTTGTCCGCACCCGAGGTTTTGGAATTGTCTTTTTCCAAAATGTTGTTTTAAATATGGAAATACACTTTAAGCCATTTACCTAAAAATAGAGCTGAACGGTAATTAATGCCCCACTCCAAAAAAAACTGGGTTCAACGACAAGCCTTGTTATCGCATCAAACCACGGCGGCGGCAGTGACATGTCGTCCATAGTAACAAGACACGGTGGGGGACTCCGATATAGGTGATGCTGAATTTAAACGACAAGTATATTATTACTCTCTTTTTTTAGCCCTATCTTTAGGGGTTGGGAAACCCACGTAAAAGCTTAGTCATTCATGAGAGAGCAAGATGTAGGGGAGTAGATCAGGTTCTGGAGCTGATCGTGCCTGGACATTGCTTTTTTATGTTAGGATGCACATGACAGAGTTTCCTGCGTGGCTTCCTCTTCGGGGGATATTAGTTACAAGAGGAAGCACAACAGGCACATGACTATACACTAAGCGTCTGAGCTAGAGTAAAGGACTCTAGACATAGAAGCCTAAAATGAAGCTTCATCTTGGAGCCGCTATTTTGGGCCTTCAGGATTGAGCATTTTATTTCCCACTCTCAGCTCATTGGTTAAGCGTCACCTGTCACCTGTCCACAGCTACTTTCTTATAAGGGTATGTGCACACACACTAATTACGTCCGTAATTGACGGACGTATTTCGGCCGCAAGTAGTGGACCGAACTCAGTGCAGGGAGCCGGGCTCCTAGCATCATAGTTATGTACGATGCTAGGAGTCCCTGCCTCTCCGTGGAACTACTGTCCCGTACTGAAAACATGATTACAGTACGGGACAGTTGTCCTGCAGCGAGGCAGGGACTCCTAGCATCGTACATAAGTATGATGCTAGGAGCCCGGCTCCCTGCACTGAGTTCGGTCCGGGACTTGCGGCCGAAATACGTCCGTCAATTACGGACGTAATTAGTGTGTGTGCACATACCCTAAGGCTCTGTTCACATCTGCACTAGGAATTCAGATTTTTCTGTTCCGTCGTAGGTGGAGAAAAACGGAATTCAATGTTGTGACTGGTCCATCACATGACGGACACCAACTGTACCCGACAGAACTCATTAGCTTTAACGACTCCGGTCAGGTTTCCGTCACGGTGCCCGTCATTTTTGATGGAATCTGCAATTGGGCCTCCAATGCAGATATGAACACAGCCTAAGGGTACATGCGCACGCAGTGGTAATGGTGCGGCATAAGCCTGAGACCTAAAGACGACTTGTCACGTCCGCAAATAAGACTGGCAGCATTCCTTCCTACCTCTTCATTCCCGCTCTAGAGCGTATATTTTTATTTTCTGTAAGTGCAGGTCTTTCAGTGGAAAGAAGGATCTGGAAGGTTGGCCAAGTCGAGCATGCGTGTGTATGGTGGTGTCGGCAGGAAGAGTAGTCAACCGAAAGCATTTGACCACAATGGGATGTAATAATGCGCCCATTGGATGGCATGGGAACATGAGCTGTGGCCACACCATCCGTGGCGGGTGCGGGCTGTAACATACAGCTGGCATCCTGCTGCAACGGCTGGTATCGGAGTTACCTCCAATCCCAGCCATTGAACCCCTTAGATGCCATGGTTGACATTGAAGTGGCTACAGAGGAAGGGGGCACCCTCTGTCACCCCATCGGTGCCACGTGTATGTACAAGTGTAAGGGGGAATGTGTTAATAGCTGTTGGCCATGTCATAGGTGTCCAGAGCCTTTAGCCTGCTGTGCTTTTGGAAGTACATGCACATACTGGTGCTACAGGGAGGGCTACTTGCTAAGTCATGCGTCTAATGTCAATGTTAAGGCTTCGGTGTCTGACAGTTGTCTTGGAAACAGGACATCATTGGTTGGAACCAATAATTTTTAGTATTTTATCATTATTTAGTATTTTGTGATTATCACTATTTCTATGGTCAGTTCTACTCTCTAGGTTACTTGTTCTGTACTATGTATCTCAGTCCCTGATTTACTCCATGTTTATTTTAGCCTGGAACCAAAGACAGATCCGTAAAAAAATCTACCAACTGCGTGAGGTCCAGAACTTTAAAACCTTTTATACTCGTCTTGGATTCCCAAAGGGCGCCCCCTTATATGTGCCCCCAGTAGAAGGCTATCTCACACAGCCTCTTGACCACTTCAACCGGAGGAATAATGGCACATATAAACAGGTGAGCAAAAACGGGTTCCAAAGCCGCTCCTCATTTTTTTTTACAGAAAAGTCAGAGTATGTTCACACTTATGCAGTCAGGATTTTAATTAACGTTTTGCTGTCTAAACTGGGACAGGATAAGATAATTGTCAACATAGGGCTGGGGATTTAATGACTGCTCTAATATATGGAGGCCTAGATAAGGCAGGATAGTAAGTGTCCTCTTACACGGCCCGACGGACCTCTCTATCATCGAGAGTGGAGAGCCACAATAGTTCCTCCCGTTATGGAGGACTCAGTGTGTCCATATATTACATGGTCGCCCCTTAATTTCTCCTTTAGAAATATATGGCTGTCCACCGCTTCCCTAGCGATATCAAGGTGGCTCTGATTTGAGGAGGAGTTTTTCAGACACCTTTACTTGTGCTGGAATTTTCATTACCCTTTCTCCCAAAAAACGAAAATGTTGATTTTTTTTTTTTTTTTACATCCTGCATTTCATTTAACTATCTGTAGAGATACTGGATAAATGAAGAATTTTGGAAGCGCCCTGATGGACCAGTCTTCCTGTATATCGGAGGGGAAAGTGCCGAATCTGAATTCTCAGTCTTAGCAGGTTGGTACTGTACATGACCTCTAGTTTTCTATATCTATCTGTTGTGGAAAATTCAGAAACATTTACAACCTGTTGTAGAATAGTATTTGTGATGTTTACTGTGTCTATGCTCTTAAAGGGTCACTATAATTAAAAGATACTAGCAACACTTGGCATGATCTTCTCATTTTCCTGAAATCTGTTCTCACATATACTGTGATCCAAAGGGTGAAAAATAAAGAAAAAAGCATAACATGTCTTTGAAATGTTTCCTAGAAGGCATCCATATTTTTTCTTCCTCAAAATCTAGAGGGGCGTGGCTTAGTCTAGTGAGACTTTGGCTAGAGGGCAGATTGCTGAAGCAGAAACCTCCCTGCACTCCGCTAACATTGGAAACAAGTTAAACACGGCTCCTTTAACTAAGCCCCACCCATGGGTGTAACTACCAGGATAGCAGACACCGCAGCCAAGGGAGCCCAGCTTCACTCAGATGCAGTTAGTGGTTTCTATGACCAAAAAAATAAGATCATGTCATGAAGTCACTTTCTAATCGAGGTAGTTGTGTTGGAGAGGAATTAGGAGGAGACAGACCTTTGTTTTCTCTATTTTTTTAATTTATTTTTTTGAAGCGTGCAGAAACTCTTGACTTTAGGTACTTGTGTATGTTTTTTTTATCCTTTTACTTGGTGTATTGTTCCTTACGGAGAATTATTACAAGTAAATTTCATTTTAATCTAGGTGAGCACGTTGAGTTGGCTCAAAAACATCAAGCACTTCTGGTGGCCCTTGAACATCGTTATTATGGAGCCAGCATCAATCAAGACGGATTGACCCTGGAAGCTATAAGGTTTCTGTCCAGTCAGCAGGCGTAAGTACTCGTGTGTGTGTGTGTGTGTGTGTGTGTGTATATATCTATCTCCACCTCATACACCAGAAGAGGAATATATTCATTATATACCAGGCAGGTTGAGCCTCCATAATGATCTATTCATATGCACATTTTCTAGCATTTCTACTATGTGTCCTCCTGTACTAGGAGTCGAAAGGTCCTCAACCACCTTAAAAACTTTAAGATGCAATCTTTTCATTATTTGCATTACATTACATAGGCTTGCAGACCTGGCTTCTTTCCATCTATTCATCTCCCAGAAATATAACCTGACTCAGAACACCTGGATTTGCTTTGGTGGCTCCTACCCGGGATCTCTTTCTGCTTGGTTTAGACTGAAGGTGGGTCTTTTCTATGTGAATGGTTGGATTTGATTACCGCCTGTATAATCTCCATACTATAGGGCAATAGTCAATGTTATGATGTAATTAAGGAAAAGACATGAAGAAACGTTTTGTATTTCACAGTAACAATCATAGTATCTACCGATACCATGCTAACTCTTATGACAAAGCCATATCGGCTATGTCTGATCTATTTTTAAATGAAGACCGGCGGACTTCATGGACTATAATTGGGTCTATTAGGGGTTTTTTGCAGACTTCGCTATTCTTGCCGTCAAAAATACCATAAATGGGCAAAAATCTGGTTGTGACGCGCCATTCTTGCACCCATTGATCATAAGTTCTTCTAAAATAAACCATGTTTGTGGATTATGTTCGGTGGGATTGTTTCAAACGGTCCACTTAAAGGGGTTTTCCCACGAGGGACATTTATGACATATCCACAGGATATGTCATAAATGTCAGATAGATGCGGGTCCCACCTCTGGGACCCGCACCTATCTCTGTAGAACGGGGCCTTTAAACCCCGTTCTACCTCTTTGTGTTCCGACTGATTTCCGACCATCAAGGCGAAAACCGTGTAACTCGCCTGCTACGCTGCTTCTGTAACGGCCATTCACTACTATGGGAGTTACGGAAACTGCGTAGCTCAGCGTGTTACGCTGTTTCTGTAACTCCCGACCATGTAATCAGGAAGTGGCTGGGGCAGCGTGAGCACAAAAAGCTACAACGGGGTTTAGGGGGCCCCGTTCTAGAGATAGAGGTGGGACCCGCATCTATCTTACATTTATGACATATCCTGTCGACCCTTTAATGTATCCCCCTATATGCCTTTACAATGACCTATATCTGCCATTGACTACCATTTTGCATACAGTTGTATTGAAAATGTTTTTCAGTTGAGGCAACGGTATACCGGCAAAACATATGCCAAAAGTCCACTCTGTTACTAATTTCTGCCACAGGTACTTGAATTTGTGGTTTACTATGGATGGTTTATTTGTTTGTGTAATATTAGTTATACAGTAAATTGTGATATTGATGAGCGTAATAATTCTATATCTTGCTTTACTTTTCGCAGTTCCCACATCTGGTATATGCAGCTGTGGCCTCCTCTGCCCCGGTCAGAGCAGAGCTGGACTTCACAGATTATAACAAGGTCAGTCACATAGTTTCTCTGAATCTTTATATATGCGGATTCATTATCTGGCATGATGCCACAAATGTCTGATAGAAATGTTTCCCAGCTCTAAACTCTGCTTTCCTACAACTCCCATTCACTTCTGGGAACCATGGAGATGGCGTATCACAGTGAATGCGGCTGTTTGCATAATTCCCGGCCACATCTCCATTGATTCTTCGCCAGCTGCTGCTTTGCCAGGTGGCATGGGTCAGGTGACCCCCGTTATAATGGTTGGTGCAGGTCCCAGAGTTGGCAAACGCATCTATCAGACATTTATGGCATATCCTGTTGATATACTATAAGTCCGAACTTTTAAAACATCACGTTATTTAACCCGCAAGTTAAACATCATAGGAAAAGATGTCGGAATGCCAGAATTTCAGTTTTTTTGGTCACCTCGCCTCCCCAAAAAGATTGAAAAAAATGTTGTACATACCCCAAAATACCAAAAAAAACTACAGCTCGCCCCATAAAAAAAACAAGCCCTCATACGGCTATGTAGACAGAAAAATAAAAACGTTTTGGCTCTTGGAATGCGACGATTTAAAAAATAAAACCAAAAAATAATAATTCTGTGTCCTTAAAGGGTTAATAGTAGTCCATGTCCAGTGGCTCTCCACTATGGTTCATAGAGGGGGGGTCTCAAGCAGAGACCCCACGATATCCACATGCCCTATTGGGCATATGAAAAAGGGGTTGTTCTGATGGGATAACCATTGTGATATAAATATAATTAATAATTAAGGTGGAATTTTTCTTTAAAGGAATATATCATATGGACTGATTTACCGTCCTAGCATTAGATAGGAACACACAACCTGTCGGGGTTTTTTCCGCTGCTCATCAATTTTTGGGTGAGGGTTAAACATCTAATATTTATAGGTCGCCTCAAAACTGTTAGGTCAAAATGGGGAAGTCTGACCTCCGGGTGATTATCTCCCCTTTTCTGAAGTCCATTTCTGTAAAATTTCAGACTCCACTTATTTTGGCAGTAACCGTTTCCATATTTGTTTTATGCAGATAAGTTTACATATGGCCCTTTTACACGGGCCAATTATCGGGCAAATGAGCGATCACAGAAAGCTCATTCCACGCTCCTTCTTCTTATTAAACGCTCGTTCATCGGCTGATTGTATGGTTTATGCTGCAAGAACTATTATCGTTGTCGGCTGCACATCTCCATCTGTATACAGGTAGACGCGCTGCCGACATGATAGAAATGTATGTGGACGAGCGACCCTTAGTTAAATGCTACAAAACTTGTTGATGTGCTTTGGCAGGAGTAATTGTTTGATCTGAAACATTTTAGGCATTACTTGATCACCTGTACCAGATTTTATCAACCTCTTTTCCGCTTTACAGGTGGTGGCTCAGAGCTTGTCAGATCCAGTCATTGGAGGGTCAACCAAGGTAAGTCCAGTCCACTGCCCTATGGTCAACGCTTATGTAGATTATTCTATGAGAATGTCCTCCCTTGTAAACCATGTTGTTGTCTTGATCAGTTTCTTAACCCCTTCAGGACACAGCTTGTTTTGGCCTTGAGGACGAAGCTGATTTTTTTTCAAATCTGACATGTTACCTAATGTAGTAATAACTTTGGAATGCTTTTACCAGCAAATCCAAGTGATTCTGAGATTGTTTTCTTGAGACATATTCTACTTTATGTTAGTAAAAAAAATGTGGTCTATTAAATTCAATATTTGTGTGAAAAACACCAAAATTTAGAGAATTTGCAAAAATTTGCATTTTTCTAAACTTAAATGTATCTGTTTGTAAGACAGATAGTAATACCACACAAAATAGTTACTAGTTCACATTTCCCATATGTCTACTTTAGATCGGCATCGTTTTTTGAACATTCTTTTATTTTTCTAGGACGTTACAAGGCTTAGAACTTTAGCAGCAATTTCTCAAATTTCAAAAGGCCATTTTTTCGAGGGACCAGTTCAGTTCTTAAGTGGCTTTGAGGGCCTTATGTTAGAAAGTCCCCATAAATCACCCCATTTTCAAAACTGCACCACTCAAAGTATCCAAACCAGAATTCAGAAAGTGTTTTAACCCAATAGGTGTTTCTCAGGAATTAAAGCAAAGTAGAGGTGAAACTTACACATTTCATTTTTTTTGCTGAAATTCATTTGTAATAGTTTTTGGTTTTTTTTGTTTTGTTTTTTTTTGTAACACAGAAGGTTTTACACAAGAAATGCAACTCCATAATCAGTTCCCAGATTGTGCAGTTTTTAGAAATATCCCACATGTGACCCTAGTGTCCTAATGGACTGAAGCACCGGCCTCAGAAGCAAAGGAGCACCTAGAGGATTTTGGGGCCTCCTTTTTTTTTTAAATGTATTTTAGGCACCATGTCAGGTTTGAAGAGGTCTTGTGGGGCCAAAACAGTTTAAAAAAAAAAAAAAGTGACCGAATTTTGGAAACTACACCCCTCAATGAATTTATCTAGGGGTATAGTTAACATTTTGAACCCACAGTTTTTTTTGCTAAATGTATTTGAATTAGTCTGAAGATGAAAATCTACTTTTTTTTTTCTGAAAAAACATAGAAATTTTTACAAGGAATAAAGGAGGAAAAGTACCCCAGCATTTGTAAAGCAATTTCCCCCGATTACGGAAATACCCCATATGTGGTAATAAACTGCTGTTTGCACCCACAGCGGGGCTTAGAAGGGAAGGAGCGCTATTTGGCTTTTTTTGAGCTCAAATTTAGCTGAAATGGTTTTCGGGTGTCATGTCGCATTGCAAAGCTCCTGAGGGACCAAAACAGTGGAAACCCCCAAAAAGTGACCCCATTTGGAAAATTACACCACTTAAGGGATCTATCTAGGGGTATAGTGAGCATTTTTACCCCACAGGTCTTTTGCAGAATTTATTCGAAATAGGCAGTGAAAATGAATAGCAACATTATTTCCACTAAAATGTTTAATTTTTTAATTTTCACAAAGAATAAAGGAGGAAAAAGCCGCCCAACATTTGTAAACAATTTCTCCCGAGTACGGCAATACCCCACAGGTGGTCATAAATGTTTTTTTTATTAGAAATTAATTAACCCGTTCTGGACTGATCCATTTTTTTTCTTTTTTTTTTTTTCGTATTTCACTCCCCGCTTTCCAAGAGCCATAACTTTTTTTTACTTTTCCGTCAGTAGAGTCTTATGAGGGCTTATTTCTTGCGGGAGGAGTTGTATTTTCTATTGACACCATTTAATGTACTGGGAGACTGAAATAAAATTCTTTGCAGGCTGAATCTGGAAAAAACTGTGATTCCTCCGTTGTTTTTTGGGTTTTGTTTTTACTGCTTTCACCGTGCAGTAAAAACGACAACTTTTTTCTGAGACTCAATACAATTACAGTGATACCAAATTTATATTTTTTTCCCCCCTATATTTTACTACTTTTGCACTGAACGCTGCATAACATCCGATGCTCGGAGGCAGCCGGAACAGCTGATCGGTGCGAAGTCCGAGTGTCGGACCCCTACCAATCATATACTCATGAGCTATCCTGTAGATAGGTCATCAGTATGAAAAACCGATGCCCGGACAACCCTTTAAATCTGAATCTCCATACCCTGGTCTTTTATCTAAAGACATATTGGTCTTTTGACCTGTTGATGTGGATCTAATACATACAGCAAACAGTGTGTTATGAGAAGAGCCAGATTACCATTTACATAAGGATCTTGAAAGTCTGACGTTGGTGATATTTCTAGGCTATTTAAGGCTATGTTCACATTTGCATTGGGTTTTCCCTTCATACGATGGATACCACAGGCACCCAAAGGACACCATTGGGCATATAGTGGGGTCCATCAGGTAGTGTTGTGGTGTCTGTCGTTAAGACTGGAAAAATATAAGGGATATCCGAACAGTGCCTCAGACACAGATGTCAACAGAGCCTTACACGGACATTCCATATACAAGGATTGGGGGGATCTAAACATTATTTAAATCGACCCTCCGGTCCCTGGATAAAATGATATAGTGATGGGGTATATGGAGTAATATTACCTTATGCCCACCAGTTGTGCTCCTCTGCCGCGGATTCAACATTTTAGGGCCCCCCCTGTGTACTCAAAATGGCCACAGCACTTCTCAGACTGAGTCTAAGACACGCCTCTTCTCACGGATTGGACAGAACTGCTAATGTAAACCGCTCTGGTCAATCCGAGAACAGTGGAAGTGGCTCAGACTCGTAGTCTAAGTAGCACTGTGGCCATTTTGGTACAGCCCAGAGGCGGATTTACGGCAGTGGGGCACAACTGGAGGGCATCAGGTATTATTACCCCCCATGTACACTATCATATTTAAAATGTTGTCGTGAGACCGGAGGGTCGCTTTGCGGTCCCTGAGTGTCATGTAAATTGTATTCGAGTAACTGAGCAGCATGTCTTTTTGGCTAATATTCTGGTCGGTTCTTTTTGCAGTGTCTTGACAAAGTGAGGGAGAGTTTCAAAGAAGTGGATTCCCTCCTTCACACAGGGAATGTCTCTAAACTGGAGAAAGATTTCTCTTCCTGTTCGCCTCTCCATGCCCCTGAGGATTATGCGGAATTTGTCAGCAACCTGGCAGATATATTTATGGGAGCTGTGCAATACAACATGGAGTCTCCGGGCAGTGATGTGAGGAAGATCTGTCAGCATATAGTCAGTGCAGAATCAGCATATGAAGGACTGAGAATTGCCAATTCAGTAAGTTCTGCAGTTGGGGGGGGGGGGGGGGGGTTAATGCTCCTCTACTAATGGGTTAATCTATGAAGATTGTCATGTAAAGTCACTGCAGCCAGATAAAGGATGATCTGTGATACAGTCACGTCTATGTACCTTGTCTTTGGCAGATGTACATGGATTTCATAGGCCTGAAATGTGTGGAGAACTCCCATGAGAAAACGATGTCGGAGCTGAGAAACACCGAGCTAAATCCGGTTGGAGTTGGAGAACGGCAGTGGTATTACCAAACGTGCACCGAGTTTGGCTACTGTGAGTGCTGGCTGTCTCCGAATTGTGTTTTACCTTGGGGGACTGAAGTGATTTAGTATTGAAGAACGTGCCCTAAAACAAGCCTAGGGCTACATGCACACGTTGCGTAATTTGGTCCAGAAAATTTGCATTAAAACCACAATCCGTACCTAATGATGCGTTGTTATGTGCGTTTTCTACATTTTGATGCGGAAATAGGTGCGGTTTTTGGTGTGTGGTTTTTTTTTTTTTTGTTTTTTTTTTTTTGTGTTTGTTTTTTTTATATATATATAAACTTGTCAGATGCAATTCGCAAGCGGAAATGACAGATAAATTGAAATGCTGCAGATTATAAATTATGTGCGAATAAATTCTGCAATTTGTAGATGAGATTACTTGAAGTCTCAATTACTTTGCTAGCACTGAATTACGCTGCGCATTTGCTACAGTAAAATCTGCGCTGCAAATCCGCACGTAATACGCATCGTGTGCATTGGGCCTAGAAATACAAGCGTCAATGGTCTTATACTGGCTGTGCTGGGAGTAGGGAGCCTGAGGAGCGGTACTTTGCAATGGCGTTCTAATTAGTATACAGCCCACAAAGACGTTCCTCTCGATAATTCTGTTTTTCCGTGAACTAGGCCATGAAAGGGCAAGACTTAATCAAATTCACTTTAAAAGGGGCGTAATAAGCCATTATGGGGGGTGTTTCTGGCTTGGATTGGCGTTGGCTTAGATGTCTAGGGATTTGGGATTCAAATGTTGGGCGGTATGCAGAGGTCAGGCACTTGTTTCTATAGGCTGTGAAAAGAGCAGTACCTACAAAGTCACCATAGGGGCTTTTGTTTTTTAAGGAATTATCTTAAAATAAAATCTGAGAAAGATCACATGACTGCATAGTCGTTGGATAGCTAATTTGATTTTGTAATATTTACGGCCACGGTGACATGTTGTACCTGTGACGACACGTCTATGCGGTTATGTGACGACCTAATCAGATGGGCTGAGTCAGGGTCTGTGTGATCATGTGATTATTATGAAATGGACGAGATGTTTGAAAAAAAAATAAAAAAAATAACATCTTCATGACCATTTTGTTTACATGAGCAGGGATCGGAGAAAGTTTCATATAGAATTAAATTGGTTTCTTGTTTTATCTTAAGATAACCCCCCCCCCCAAAAAAAAAAGATTGTCTGGTTCCAGAAAACATTTTTTTTTTACACGGTTTTAATACTCTCTTTGATTATTACCCCTTCTGTTCACAGATCAGACTTGTGAGAACAGTTCTTGCCCATTCTCCTCACTCATAACCCTGAAGTCTCAGCTGGATCTCTGCACAGAAGTTTTCCAGATCCCCACAGAGTCTGTCCGTCAGTCGGTCCAATTTACCAATGAATTTTATGGTGCTGATCATCCCAAGTCCAGCAGGATCATCTTTGTCAATGGTATGACCGTGTTAAATTCAGAGTGTGCTGCCTTTTTAAACTAATGTTTAGTTGGTAATTTGTGTTTTCTAGGGTGTATTCTCATGTGCTGCTTTTTTTCTTTACTGCTATTTTTGCAATAAAAAGTGTTTTTGTGCAAAGTTGTGACAAAAGCAGCACATGTGAATGCACTCCAACAATACAAAGGATTTAACGATTTAAAAATATAGAAACACTCCAGCTAAAACATATGCATTTTATGTCTAGTGCAGGTGTCGTGCGCCGCCCCCTCAGTCCCTGCATTAGGCATAACACAGTGTATCAGTTTTGCCCAGAGTGTTCCTTTAATTAACATTTAAAGTATTCTTGTTGCCTCACCTGCAGGTGACGTGGACCCCTGGCACGCCCTCAGTGTGTTGAAGAACCAGTCTCGCTCAGAAATCGCGATCTTTATCAACGGGACAGCCCATTGTGCAAACATGGGTCCTTCCCGTGCCTCCGATCCTCCATCCCTGCAGAAAGCTCGAGAGGTTAGAAGAATACATAATGATACAGGTCTACTTTAATATTGAATACGTCGCTTACGATCTTCCCTTTTGTGTTGCAGGAAATTGCCGATAAAATTGGAGAATGGCTGAAAACTGCCCGGATGGCAGTGTAACATTTGACACCAGAAAATACCAAAATATTTTAAAAAGCACTGGAAAAAAATGTCTTATGTGGATTTTAACCAATGCAAGCAAAGCGCGTGGCCTCAGGTTTTCTGTGTGTTAAATCTCTTTCTGTAATGCAAGGAGACAATGTGCAATGATGCTAAAAAAGAGATTCCATGTTTTATGTACTTAAAGGCTATGTCCACTTTTGCAACTAATGTTTTCATTGCTTCAATGCATCTAAAAATTTTAAAAAATGAAGCAACTTTGCATTTAGTCTTGACTAAAAATTGCCTAATGTTTTGTGTATACAGATTCTATGCAGACCTGTGTGTCTCCATGGTTACAGACTACGAACAAACCCCATGTAGTCTGATGCTGCAGTCATATTCCCTTCCATCTGTCGCCTATTAGCTTAGCTAGAATGGATTACGGCAGGATCAGACTACACCGGGTTTGCAGTTTGTAACCTTGGAGACACAGAGGTCTGCATAGGAGCTGTATATACAAACCGGCAGGGGATTTTTAATGAAGACAATGAAAAATTGCTTCTTTTTTTTTTTTTTATCTTAGACTTAAATAACAGTATTGTATGAGAATGTGATAACCGCTCCTCTGTCCCATAGAAACTTGTTTTCAGGTTGATTTTTTTAATTGTTACAAATACATTCAGGAATCTCTGTGCACAGATGTACAATAACCACTGAGAAGGTATTTTACATTTTGTATATTTTTTATTTTTCTATGGTTTTATATAAATATGTCTTGTGCCGATCTGTGAGGCCACTAAGCAATTTTTTAATTTTGCCTTTGTTCTACAAATAAATTATTACAATATTGAGGAGGTTTTATAATTAGTTATTTTTTCAAGATGTAAAATTAAAAACTTTGATACCATAAAATGTTATGTTTTAGATTATCAAAGTATCATAGTCACCAAGAATTAGAAAAATGTATGTATGCTTTGTGGAAATGTTCAATAAATAATATAAAATGGATCCAAAAAAATTTGTCTAAAACGTAGGTTGTCTGAGAGCCACGAGCCCCTTTTATCTTCACCCATCACCAATGCAAAGGCAGGGCAAGGGGGTGGACGTCTAAAATGTGCCCTTAGTGCTTGCCACCGATCTATAGGGGCATCTGTTGCTGCAGTAGTGAAACTTCTCTGCCATATATCACGTTTCAATTCCTCCATTCCTTGTTACAAAGTCTCCGCTGTGTGAGCAGGACGGATTTCCAGCCTCCGAATGTAAACCGGAATGCTTCCATATGGTCTGAGCAAGCGGAGATCTTGAATTGAAATACAAAATATAGTAGTTTAAAAAAATAAAATAAAAAAACCATTATTATACCGCTATATCAATAATATGGAAAATATACACAATTTCCCAGTGACACTTGTTTTCATGACCATTTCTCATGTTTCTAGTATGAAAGGGGACCTGACACCTCTCCTACATGTGTGGTTTAGTAAATACTTGTATGGCCCATGAAATAACAATTACGGAGCAACTTTTCTTAGAGCTCCACGTTGTACCGTTCCTCTGTTATTCCTCCTATAAATGTATGAATAAATTGATGACTGGGTGTTACCAGTTGGGGGGGTTGTCCCTACACAGACTGACACTGTTCAATCAGGGCTGACAGTCTGTGTAGGGACACCCCCCCCCCCCCACACAACTGGTAACACCCAGTCGGCAATTTACTCATACATTTCTAGGAGGAATAACAGAGGAATAGTACAACAGAGTTCTAAGTAAAGATGTTTCAGAATTATTGTTTTATGGGGAATACAATTATTTACTACAACAGTCATGTCAGATGAGGGGACAGGTCCTCTTTAAACGAGTTGTCCAATCTGGAAAAACAAAGTTCCCATATGCTATAAGTGAATATATACGTTATAGAGGTGGGACCCCCCCCCCCCTCTACTAGATCAGAAAGCCATTGCAAAGAGCAGCTCCAGTGCAGAAAGTTGGTGTAGAAACATTGTTAAATTCCCCCGCTGTCCCAAAATAATACCACCCCAGTGCCACACAGCACCCAGTAATAATGATGGCATCTATCTCCATCAGCAGTCACAGCACTCCCTCCACCAGCTCCTACTGAGGTGCCCTTTCCTCTTCGTTGTCCCACGTGGTCCCCACTGCACCTAAAGTTGGTAAGTGATTG
Source organism: Rhinoderma darwinii (assembly GCF_050947455.1). Classification (NCBI taxonomy): domain Eukaryota; kingdom Metazoa; phylum Chordata; class Amphibia; order Anura; family Rhinodermatidae; genus Rhinoderma; species Rhinoderma darwinii. Next base: position 107,040,567 of record NC_134694.1, on the reverse strand, counting down.
GAAAAGAGTCTGGATAGTTCAGGACTAAGGCCTCATGCACACGACAGTAATTTCGGTCCATAGTGCATCCGTATTTGATCTGTATAGACGGATCCGTGAAAAGTGGGAGGCTGCAAATGATGTCACCAACATGTTGCAAAGATCCCGTAAATACAGACTGTTAGGCCTGATTTACACGAGCGTGTGCGTTTTGCGCGCGCAAAAAACGCTGCGTTTTGCGCGCGCAAAAGGCACTTGGCAGCTCCGTGTGTCATCCGTGTATGATGCGCGGCTGCGTGATTTTCGCGCAGCCGCCATCATAGAGATGAGGCTAGTCGACGGCCGTCACTGTCCAAGGTGCTGAAAGAGCTAACTGATCGGCAGTAACTCTTTCAGCACCCTCGACAGTGAATGCCGAACACAATATACACCAACCTGTGAATAAAAAAAGACTTTCATACTTACCAAGAACTTCCTGCTTCCCCCAGTCCGGGCTCCCGGCCGTTGCCTTGGTGACGCGTCCCACTCTTGTCATCCGGCCCCACCTCCCAGGATGACGCCGCAGTCCATGAGACCGCTGCAGCCTGTGATTGGCTGCAGCCTGTGCTTGGCCTGTGATTGGCTGCAGCTGTCACTTGGACTTAACTGTCATCACGGGAGGTCGGACCGGAGTTATCGGTAAGTCAGAACGTCTTTTTTTTTTTTTTACAGGTTCATGGATTTTCGGAGCGGAAGGCACTGTCCATGGTGCTGAACCAGTTTAACGCTTTCAGCACCGTGGACAGTGACTGTCTCCTGACGTCGCGTACCCGAACATTTTTTACCGGTTTCGGTCAAAACGAGTTTGGCCGAACCCGGTGAAGTTCGGTGCGCTCATCTCGAATTTGACACTCTGTTTGGATGTTTGTAAACAGAAAAGCACGTGGTGCTTTTCTGTTTACATTCAGGAGTTTGACAGCTCTTGCGCGAATCACGCAGTTCGCACGGAAGTGCTTCCGTGCGGCATGCGTGGTTTTCACGCACCCATTGACTTCAATGGGTGCGTGAGTGCGCGAAAAACGCACGATTATAGAACATGTCGTGAGTTTTTTTCTGCGCACACGCGCTGAGCGCAATTCACGCATCGTCTAAACTGCCCCATTGACTAATATAGGTGCGTACGACATGCGTGCAAAGCACGCGCGTCGCACGCGCGTATATTACGTTTGTGTAAATGAGGCCTTAGGCTTCTATGGGAGAGTCTATGCCGTAATTATAAACAAGAATAGGACAGGTTCTATCATTTTTTCAGCACGGACACCCAAATATACGAAAAGGTGTCTGTGGCCAATAGAAATAAATGGATCCGTAATTACGGATGAAATATACGGTGGTGTGCGTGGGGCCTAACTGGACCGGTCACCATTTGTGGCGGAATCCGATCCTCTCTGTTCTGCTTTAGCGGAGTGAGGCCAATTCTCTCTGACCATTGCAGGGCCTTCTGGTTCCAAGGGTTGGGAATAGGCCAGGGGTCTGTCTTCCTTTTTAGAGGGTTTGCGTTGGACCGCATTATTGCGAGCACTGGTGCTCTTTAACAAAAGAAAAAAAAATGGTGGCATTACCCCTTTTGTACCTCCTGTAACCTACCAGTGCCTAACATATATAATTTCACCAAGTTTTATTACATGTGTCCTAAAGGTGAACAGACAACCTCTTACTACATGGGTAATAACTCAAAATACCCATTTTGATGTGGAAAAATTGCAAAAGACAAGGCTTTAGAATAAGTGCATGTTCACACGACAACGCAAAATACGTCTGAAATTACGGAGCTGTTTTCAGGCGAAAACCGCTCCTGAATTTCTGACGGTTTTGCATGTACTCGCGTTTTTCGCGGCGTCTTTTACGGACGTAATTGGAGCTGTTCTTCATTGGAGTCAATGGAAAACTGCTCCAAAAATGCGTAAAATTGCACCTCATCTAAACAGAACATTGTAAAACCCATTGCAAGCAACGGGCAGATGTTTGCCGACGTATTGGAGCCGTCCTTTCAGGCGTAATTCGAGGCGTAAAACGCCTCCATTATGTCTGAAAATAGGTCGTGTCCACATACCCTAAAGTAGCAGTGCAGCGGTCAGTGAAGACTAGTCCTGCTAGACAGGAACAAGAAGCAAAAGGAAGTCACAAGAGAGCCGCTGCTGATTGGCTGGAGCGTGGATCAGGTAGATGCTTTTAAGGCTCTGGCTGGTATGTGGGTACAATGTGGTATTTTTTGGAAACTGACAGAGGGCACTTTATGTTGCGGTACGTGGGCACTAAGGCTGAAGAAACCATCAACGCTATTTTTGGACACTATGACTGGTATTATTGGGCTATAAGACCCCTTTCTGTCTACATTTTGGCTATGGCCAATATGCCTGGTATGGTTGGTATATGGGCACTATGGCTGATATTCTAGATGCATTATGGAAGGGCTTGTCCGCTCTATGTAGCGCATATATTCATATGTCTGACTGCTGGGACCTCTACCAATCTTGAGAGTGAATGCGCACGGTCACTCTCCAGGAAGGAGGTTGTCAGACAGGTTATATAAGAAGAATAAGTCCGGGTCCAACCTCTGGGACCACCACCGGGGTCCAATCTCCATTCTTCTCTGGAGAACAGGACGAGCAGGCGC